>NC_061535.1:12025000-12277500 GCF_022379125.1 Scophthalmus maximus
CTGTCAGTATGGGCGCCGGCCAGAGCAGCGACAAGTTCCACTGTAACCGCTATCTGAACGGACAGGGTCCTCCATCACTGGTACAACAAGGTCTTTCTCAAACATACACTCCTGATTCCCAGAGTCTGTCCAACCTTTGCATTACTATTATCACCTACCCACTCTCGGGATAATTCATCTGAAACCGGCTCGCTGTGTCTGCGCAGCTAACGGGGGGCTGAACGGAATATACAGCGTGCCCAATGGCTGCCAACCCGAGGGCCAGATGACCACGGTGACCCTGTTCCGAGACCTACCGGGCTTCCCAAACGACAACACCCTGCAGATCAACTTCATATTCCCGGATGGAATACAGACGGTAAGCTCGGCCGACCCAATGCCGTATGTCTGTCTGAATTCTAGGGGATCCTCTATCAACTGTCTGTCGAATGAACGTGCGACGTCATGCATTTCGAGATCGATCCCCTTAAATTCTGACCATATGGAGATTAGTACCTAGTTCAAACTTTAGCAAGGTAAAAAAAAGCTTTCGGTTTTCTGCATCTCCTTCCTGACTGAAAAACAGCCTCCCCCCAAAAACCGGTAGGCCTATTAGCCTTTTGAATTGACAGTACACCAGGCCAAGCAGCTCTTATAAAAGCAAAAAATAGACATCAAGTAGACAATACCAAAGTGGAAGCGGTATCTCTCCTTGCATCTGATCTTGTTCATGAAAAGGCCCTAATGTTTGCACCTCCTGCCCTCGTGGTAGCAGGCTATTGTACCACTGAAGCTCGCTTGACTTCCGGCCATGGAATCTATTGTTGTTTGTCGTTTTGTTCACGTGTGCGGGCGTGACCGCGTCCCGTTGACAAAGGCTGCGCGGTGGCTTGTCCAGGACGAGGGAGGGCAGCTCGTTTTCGGACTTTTTGCACATTCAGCATCAAACCTGCCCCGGACTTTTTTCGTCAGAAACGACGAGAAGAATCATCGGGGTGGTGAAGCTTGCTTCCAGAGGCGGCAGCCTGTCGCCACCACGAAAGTGGGCAGTGGCCTAGCAAAAGCAATGCAAACAGGCAACATCAGATCCCTTATGGACGGCAAAGGGATCGAGTATGAATCAGTCCAGAGTTCACGGGGGCTAGAATCATGACAGAAGCAACCGTATAAAACAACTCACGGTAGGCGGTGTTGTCCGCTGTGTCAGTGAAACCTGTAACTTCTCTCCGCGCAGAAAAAGCACCCCCGCCCCGGCCAAGATTACTCGGGGCTGCGGCTCTGCGCCTACCTGCCCGACAGCCGCGAGGGCAAGAAGGTGTTCAAGCTGATGGAGAAGGCCTTTCGCCAGCAGCGCTTGTTCACCGTCGCCCCCGGCGAAGACGGAGGGGACGCGGTCAAGGCTTCCGTCCCGCTGAAAACTCAACCAGACGCAGGGAGCAGAATGTGAGTGAATACCGCGGCGACCACGGGGCTTTTTGCCGCCACCGTGTTGTTTCGAACTCTTGAACCATTGTTCCACCTGAATGTAATCAGGCAACTGCCTCTTGTGTTTTTTCCCTCAGCGATGGCTACCCGGACCCGGACTACCTGAAGACAGTGAGAGAGCTGCTGAAGGATAAAGGCATTGAATAACGCGCGGTACTCACGGCTGGATGAAGTACTGTGTATGTCAGTGTGTAATCTGTGTATTTCTACATTACTACACTTTTTTTTTAATATTTATATTTAGAACATACGGTACTGTGCCAAAGGTTTAGGCGCATGGTGTTCTTATGTTCTTCTTGTCCTTCCCCGGCCCGATCCCTCCACCAAGCTATAGGCGGACATCGGTAGTAGTTTTTTTGCGTAATTCTGCTGACAAGTAAACCAACAAACTGACACGGGTGGAAACATAAGCAGCAGTGATAGGATTTACAAACACACATTTACCAGCCGAAGTGTCTCGCACGGATGCTCCGACACTGACAGGAGCGCCGAGCCACGGATGAGACGCTACAGGTCCGTTCAACCAGTTTACCTATTAATAAAACAATATAACTGCTCTAATTTTACATTTAGAGTAAGAAGACGAACTTGGAGTCAGTGACGGATTATATAAAGGAGCAACTTCGATTTGATGAATTGACATCAACTTTTCACAAACCATTTTAGATATTTATGGTTAGCATCCTCAAGTTCACAAGTTGCTAAATCGCTTATTTATTGTACGTGTAGTAGTGTGTGTGTGTGTGTGCTCCGATATTTTTTAGGGGAAGTGATTATTTCTCTGTTATACTGGAAAAAAACAAAAAAACTTTTTGTACTCAGAATATGGACTCTTCATTTTAGGGGCAATATAAACGAACCCCATCACTGTCTGAGTGAAGTTTAAGTTGTGTTAACTTTAATTTATTATGGCGGCAGACATCAGGTTTAAAGTCCTGGACATCATTGTGTCTCAAGAAGTGATTCTTTGAGTAAATTCATTATGTTACTTGCAGCCTCATCAAACTTGTAATGTCATTTTTTATTTTGTTTCATATATATCGAAATCAGAAAATGTTATTTTGTGTAATTAAAAAATATTTTCCAACTTTGAAACAAAGTAAGTGCTTTATTTATATATATAGCCAAAGGTAAGACATACAAACCATACAAAATATAGTAATGCAGTACAAAAGCTGTACCATATTTAAATTTCCAAATTTGTCTTATCTAGATGCTTAATGGGCTCACAAAGACCTACATACAAGAATCAAACGAATGAAACTTTATCATAAAATATCTCTTTTGTAAAAATTGTATGTCAAGTTTATATTTTTGAAGAAATCGGGAAAAGGTGTAAATTGTTTTGTTTGCGCTTCCGCAAGAATTATTCCATAATTGACGATCTGATCTCTGATCTGACCCCCCCCCACCTGTTGCCATATTTCAGTGTTTGTTAATCTGAATCTTCCCACAGATCCCATTCCTATGCCAAAGGACACATTGGGGAATAAGAGGCTCCGGCATAGGAGGTGTTGGGGAAGAACTCTGCCATTTATCGGCCCTTATTTTCCTCCTCTATACCTCTACGCTTTCTGCTTAAAGGCCTCGCCACCGCACCTTATTGGTCCATATTGCCAAGTGTGAACTTTCCCCAATTCAATGCGGGGCTTGATGTTCTCCTCAAACTGAATTACAGCCAGGTCCTTGCACTCACAATAAAGTATAATCTCGTTTGGGAGGCCTCTGTCATCCAGGAGCCTCTTAAACCACTTTCTCCTGGACGCTCACACACACTCATCTGTCCAACACTGGCAGGTCACACAGCCTGTCACATCTGTCTTCGCCGCCCCCCCCCCCCCCCCCACACACACACACACACACACACACACACACACACACACACACACACACACACACACACACACACACACACACACACACACACACACACACACACACACACACACACACACACACACACACACACACACACACACACACACACACACACACACACACACACACCCCGGGGAGGCTGCTGTATTGTTCGTTCGTAGCTCCAGGGGCAGCTGTACCAATACCAGTCAGTTCAGCAGAGAGACTCGCAGCACAGAGGCTCACGCTATTTTTAAGTACTTCTTTTGTAGTTGCCTGGTTGAAGTCGATCGCGTGTTCGAGAAGTTTAATCACTTGTTTCACATTGCCTACTTCCGGCCGCGTCGGCGCCTCAACGTTGGCAAGTGGCGGGAGACAGATCTTCTTCGCAACACTTCGTGGACATTGTGTCGCCACTGTCCTGTCGGCGGCGATGATGATAAACGGCTTCTCGTCGGCGGCGTTTTTCATTAAGCTCTTTTAATTGGGCCCGCGATTAGAGGGTGTCCCCGTTGGAAGACGAGGCAGATTGCGTGTCTGGTAATTACCAGACGAGAGATGGTCCAGGGACTTGCACATCCAGATATCTATCCAGAACAAGCTAACACACTGTTGAATCCATAATATCCGTGATAGATGTAGTGAAGCCTTGCGAGTCTCTCGCTCGTCCAGGCTGCTCATTCCAACTATGTACACGGTGCAAATTGTTCTGCGCTTGAGAAATATGAGGTTAATTATCTTGTTTTACAAGTTATTTACTTGTTTCCGTCTTTGAACTGTCTAGAATGAACCAATTCATCACAGTTTCACATGTGAAACCAGGCCAGCGAAGGGATTCCAAAGGCCGCAGACCTTTCCGGGGGGGAAGCGATGCCTTTCAAAGACTCACGCACGAAGCTTCCTTTACATTCCTCCTCTCACTCTTTCATCCCCTCACTAAGGGGCCGTCGTATGAATGCTATCGGGGCCCAGGGCACAGCCCGGGCCAGACGCTCAGCCTCCCCCGTGCTCTCGCTTTTATTATCCCCCCGCAAATCTCAACAATGGCCGCGTCGACATATTGTACAGTGGGGCTATTCCCAGCAGCTATCCAGCCGCACTAAGAGAAAGTGTGTGTGTGTGTGTGTGTGTGTGTGTGTGGGGGGGGGGGGGGGGGGGGGTCCAATACTCTGTGATAGCATCTTCACCCCGTCTTTCCTTTTGTGTTCAAGTATTCTCGCGGCTGCAGCAAGCGAGGAGAGATATATTGTAATATACATATCCGAAACATCTGCCCCCCCCCGAGTTATTGAATCCTGATTCCCCCGTCCTCCCGTGTGGGGGGAGATGCATTTTTGGTGGTGGGGGGGGGGGGGGTTTTGCAAATGTTAGGGGATAAGATAAGAGTCCTTTGACCGAAGCAACCTGAATCTGAATGCGGTCGAGTGAATGTCAGGCAAGGAGATTTGATACATCAATAACACATTTCATAACGTCTGAGCCTTGCACCCGCATCACAGTACGAGAACTTCAATTCTTCGTCTTTGTCGTGAGATGAGTATATATATATTTTTTTAATTTAATGTAATGATCATAAGAATAACTTGATAAAAATCGCCATGAGGTGCAAACGAAGGACGTCGGGAGAAACCGCAGTTCCTGTGGTGTCTTATTCACTCGTGTCTCTCCTCTTTCATCCTCCCTCCCGACCACTTGCTTCCATTTGCTCCTCGTTCTTCTCTCCGCGGCCCCCTCTCTCTGCACACCGCGGCCCCTGGGGTTCAATAAACGTCACACGACATCACTTACTCTGACTCTAAGAGGGGCCGTCCGCAGCTTCTCCGTTACGACTCTGTTTCCACTGTGGTTTCTCCTACAAACACATGCCCTCCTCTCTTCCATGTTACTTCTTCTTTTATTGTAACCTCTTGTTTGTTTGTTTTTTATCTTCAACGCTCTCTCCATGTCTCTCTCCACTCCACCCCCCCCCCCCCCCGCGGCTCATTTCATACAAGGGCCGTTGTCCCTTCCAAATCCTCGTCTGGAGGGTTTTACTCTGCGGCGGCAGACAAAGGGAGGCGAGGAGGTAAAAGCAATATTTCTATCACGTGTGATGGAAAAGGTTCGAGGAGAAAGTTACAGAATTCAAAAAAAAAGAAGAAGAAGAAGAAGAGGCCTCCGGCTTGCGACATGACCTTTCATCCGCCACCGTTTACCGTCCAGGTTGGTCGACACTGCGAAAGAATCAACCACAACGAGATCAAGTGTGTGAAAGTGGTGGCGCCCTGATGCCGCGATGTCACATCTCATCCGACAATATGAAGAGAGATGGATGCGATGAGTGAAAGACGAACGATTTTGCGGACGAGCCTGATGAGATATGAGATATGAGATCAACCCGCATTAAAATGGGGAAAGTTGAGCACTTTGTCCAGTTATACTCTAATAAAGGTTTTACAAATAACTACATATTAATATGATCACATTAACATAAGTATCAGGTCATGATCAGATTGTGCAAAAATATTTTGCCTTTTTTTCTCATTGAATTCCGACATTCTTGAAATATTATGACTTTTTTTCTTCTAAATTACGACCTCGTCTCATTATATTATGACCTTATTCTTGAAATCTCCTTTTCCCCCCCCTTCAATGTGGCCCTTACCCTCCGTCGTATCATTTTTCTACTCCACCTGAACGGCGTTGCTCTTTCGCGTGAAGGTTTAAAAAACAATAATTTGTCATCGTGATCCGTCGGGGGGTCACGAGGGGAAGTGAGCGGGGGGGGGGGGGGGGGGGGGGGGGGGGGGGGGGGCCTGGAGAAGGCAATTACACAAAGAGGGAAACTTAGTGGGGGGAAAAAAAGTACAGAGAGAAGGATTTTTGATTCATCACTCTGTCCCGACAGCAGAGATTAATATTCGAATGTAATTATTATTACACTCCCTGGCTATTACTGACCACAACTAGATGAAATAAGCCAGATCGAGTGAGACAGGTATTTCATTAATGCTCGGGCGGACCTGGTGGGGGGGTGGGGGGGGGGGGTGTTACCAGCCAAATGAAAGGATGATTGGATATGTTGAGCAGGTGAGAGTGAGGAGGGGGTACTGAGCATCCTGATGAGGACAGACACCATGTGGGTGATTCATCTGGCCCCTCCGCTGTCATTTGGGGTGGGGGGGGGGGACATCAGACGAGGTGCGAGGTAACGGGCCAAATGGGGGAGATTGTTTCGTGTGATTGAAAGCATCACTTTCCGAAAGCTCAGAACTAATCAGAATGTCAAATGTGTCATTGGGTCGTCCACCGAGCGACTGACATTGTTGAGAACCAGTTTCGAATGAATCCGATTCGGCGCTTAACTGACAAATAATAAGCATTAAAGAAATCATGTCTGAAAAAATAGACTTTCTTCTTCCTATTACAGTGCATTGCTTTGCTTGTTGTGGCCACAAAAGATGGCCACTTAAAGATTTTGGGCAACGTGAGCGAGTGACATTTGCGAACGTGTTCGCTTATGTATCTTATTCCTGTGATTCCGTGCCTCCTTCAACCGGCACAATACTCCTGTCTCTCCATATCCGACAGGTCACTGTCTCTCCCTCTGTTCCGGGGCTGATTTATGGCCTGCTATTGTTGTTGCTCTCTGATATTGTTGAAAGGCGCGGGGCTGTGATTGCATCCTCAGACCCCCCTCGCCGCTCGCCGTACCCTGCACTGTCACCCGAGGGTCCCCCCCCCCCCCCCCCCCCCCCCCCCCCCCCCCCCCCTGCCCCCCCCGAGGACCTCACACACACTCTAATTGGTTTGGGGAGGATTTGGCAGCCTTTGAACTAAAGGGAGACGGAGAGGGGAAGTGAAGAGGGAGGCAGATTGAAGGGAAAGCGTGGGGGGAGGGGGGGGGGGGGGGAGGGAGGTGGAGGCGATGCTGTGTGTTGGCTTGGCAGGAGACAACGCGGACCTCGAAAAGTGACACGTTAGACGAGCATGCATTATCCTACGGAGAAAAACAAGAAGTGCATTGACATGCGCAGTAATGCATGTCGCATGCAAAGCAGCCCTCAGATTGGACAGATCAGGTCGGAGCAGAAAGAAATGCATTCACATGCGCCCGCACACTGGGGGGGGGGGGGGGGGGGGGGGGGGGGGGCAGACAAAACATGTCAGCCAGACAGAAAACTGTCAATTAAAAATGATCTCTGAGAGCCACAGCTACTTTGAAGTCAGAGTAACTCCCGCCCGCTCCCTCACTGTAGGTCTGATGAGGAGTTAGTTATCCCTGTTTCATCATTGGAACCTTTTAGTGCAATATGGACGCACACTATATACAGAGGGACCATGTTCTAGCAGAGTTTTGCAATGGACGCCGTCTTTCGGCAACGTAGGGAAGATGTCTGAATGAGTTTGTCTTTTATTGTTATAGAAACAGGGGCGTCAACAGACGTTTTTGGGGGCCGGGGGGGGGGGGGGGGGGGGGGCGCCGGGGGGCCGGTCGCACTCGGCGTGCGAGGGTCGGACAGCTCCCCGCTTCAGTGGGCAGTAAATCTGACCATTTTCCTGATTGATCCGCTGCCTAAAGGTTTATGCCGGACGCGGAGCTGCTGGAGAGGATCTGCAGGACGCGGCGTGCGGTGGGAACCGCGGTCACGTCAGGCAGACCCCTGTCACAGTCACCGCGTCTCAAAGTTCACATCATCCGCAGTCAGGATGAGGAAGGTTGAATGGTTAATGGACTGCAACTGTATAAAGCACTTTTTTTCTTTCCGGCCTTCACTTCCTGAGGCGCAGCCGCGTGACATGTCTTATCTGATGCTGTAAAAACCATGTGCTGAGAGAGTTCTTCTTTCCTGGTACAGTATGAGTATGTTTTAGAGTCAAAAGTGGAAGAGAGTGTATCTTCCGTCGCGGCCTCTAGGTGTCTCCGTAAATCAAACATCTTTGCGGCCTTTCGTCGTGGCCTCATCCTAAGAGGTAAATTGAATTTAGGGCTGTTGAGAGAAAAAGCACATGATCGTCTTGTGATTCTGTGTTTTTCTCTCTTGTTTTTTTTTTAATGTTTATGTCCTCTCACTCGCGGGAGCTGTGATCGGCCTTTTCAGTCTTGGCTGAACTTCGCAGAGGGAAGTTTGTTTGCAGAATGACTCCAGGCCACTGGCTCCTCGCGGTCCTCCTGGTCGCCGGGGCCTCGGAGCTCTGTTGTGCCGGACCGCTCCATGCCCAGTGCAAGGTGGAATGGTACGTCGTGTCTCATTTTCTGCGCGAGATGTGTTATGTCGGATGTGTCATGCAAGGGATTTGAAGAAGCCTGCGCAAAATGACTATGAAGGAAAAACTTTGGGGGTTTTTTTTCACATCCACAGTGAAGCTCACAAGATTTCTTCGGGGAACTTTTTCAACTGTCAGCTACAAAGTCGGCGACATGCGTCATGAATCGTCACATTGTGTTTCTGGCAGGCAAGCTTAATCGGCAACATTCAGAAATTGGATTGAATTTGTATTTTATCGTTTCATGCGCAAGAATCCAGTCAACTCACCGATGGATTTAACAGGCCAGTCAAATCACACAGGCCACGGTGTGAATGGAAAACTTGCTATAGCACACATTATATATATATGTGTGTATATATATATATTTATATATACAGTCAAACGCTCACATTGGAGACTTTATCAATTAGAACCCGACGGCTTCCAGGGATCTTCAGCGAGTGTACTTTGTGTTTTTTCCCGTGCAGGTACTTTGGGATACCGTGTCAAGTGGTGAGCGAGGCCCTGGCCTCGCAGATCAAGAGGTGGAGCAGCGCGGCCGGCTGCACCACGGGAGGACAGAGGTGCCTGTACAAGGTGCGCGTATCCCGCTGCTCGAGATCGGCACAATGAAAATAAAAGATGATGGCTTTTAACCGTCTCTCCACAGCTGCAGTCGGCCACGGTCCACTTCATAGCCGCCAAGCACACGACTCACTTTGAGAGGAAAGTGGACGATATCAACTTCCGGCTGGCCTCCTCTCACTTCTTCACCAGCTGCCACGTGTCGGTAGGTGTTAGCCTCGGCTCTAACTCCGTGGCATTGAGCGACACTTTGAGACTCGTCGATTTCTCACAGGGCATCGGGACGGATTTTAGTCCGAGTGTAGACCAGACCATGGGGGGTCTGATGCAAATTGGCGCGTGAGGTTAACTTCCCCGTCACCAGTAGGTGGCACTACAGCTCTGATTGAATCATCGAGTGAAATCCTGGGTCCGCCCCCTTGTTCGGAGCAGCACCAAAATGACGACGGGGTCCTTCTTGGCCCCGACCCATCCTTTTGCAAAGTTTTGTTGGAATAGCCTTTTGTAACACAGTTCATAAATGTGTGTCTCTAGGCCATGTCCGTCTCGGAGAGCTGGTATGCCATTAAAGACCACGGCACCAACTACTGCAACCTCTACAACCTGATGGAAGGTGAGCCCAGACGAAACCACCGACAGCCTTTTTTGCTAACAATTGTCGGTGCATTCTTGTAGAGTTGTGCAGTAGAGCTATTTCTCCTACATTCTGCCCCCCCCCCCCTATATTTTCTCCAACAGGAAGTGGTCTAACTGAAGCCAGAGGTTACAAAGAGGTCACCAGCGACTTCCAGTGCACCCAGCGCTCCTCTGCCGACTGCACTGTCTATTGACTGGATACGACTGATTTTTATGAATGGCTGGAAAAAAACAAAACTGAATTATTAAAGGCACAATTTTACCTATGCTTGCTGTGTGTTTTGGGTTTATTTTCTGTGTTCCTTGTGCAATAAGTGCATGAGTGAATTGAATTATGATTCCATTAAGTCTACACGGTTTTCACATATCCTCACTTATCGTACCGTATCTTGTGAAACGTTATGTCTCATTTTGTAATGATATGATTTGCAAAAATGGCCGAACCAATTATTCAGTTTTAAGTTTTGGTTCTCGGTTTTTAAGCGCATTTGAGGAACTGGTTGACAAATATATAAATGACTAATGAAAGGAACAAAGACATGACAGTCTAATATCGTAGCGATGGTTCCATATATTGTTTTTACTTATGAAGCAGGAACATTTCATGGAACTCACCCGGTGCAATTTCCCAGGCAGAGCTGTGGGGGGGTTTTAAGAAACCGGGTAAAATCGTGATGATGCCTTCTGTCCTGTTCTTTCTGTTTGTCCTGGGCAAAGAGCAAAGAGAGGAGAAACTGCACACACTCCAACAGAGAACCACTTGGTGTGAATAAACTGCACCTCCGGATGGGGCTCGGAGGTGAATCGCAGGCTGACAAGAGGTATCATACTTCACCTAAACCAGTTTTCACCTTTAAAGATTACGGTGGTGTCCGGGAGGGCAACCGCAGACAGAGAGAGAGAGAGAGAGACCCCCCCACACACACACACACACACACACACACACCACATCACAGTTAGCTGTGTTGAGATTGCAGGGAAGCTTTTATTAAGGGAGCAATATGCTCTACTGGGCTTTGCCATCCATCACTAAGACCTGCCCTCCCTCTCCTCCCTTCCCCTCCCTCACTCACACACTGTGGCTGGAGAATAGTGGAATTTGGCGTCTCTTTCTCCCCGAGCCGAACGGCAGCGAGGCTCTGAGAAACGAGTGGCAGGCGTCTGCACGATCCGGGGCGATCTGCACTCCATCACGACAGAATGGCTGCGGGGCCCCGGTGAACGATGTGCTGCACACGCGCACATCGGAATCGACGCAACGGGGGTCAAAGAGTACGGCAAAATAGATGGTGGCGGCGTGAGGATCATAATTAAGGCCGCAGATGAGGATTATATTTCCTCGGCGCGGTGCACTAAACGTGACGGACTGCACATTCCTCAAACTTTCGATGTCCATCATGTGGCACTGGAGAACATGTATTACATTGCTGCATATATTGCTGCATATATATATATATATATATATATATATATATATATATATATATATATTTTCCTGTTTCCTGTTGCAAGTTGGGTTCTACAGGACCATGACTGAATATTGCCGTGTCAATTTCTTTGGCGCTACACACGTTTAAATCCGTTTCATGGCCGAAGCATTTTGAATGAAAAACCCCCAAATTAGATTAGATTACACGGACTCAGTCCAAAGTCAATCTGAGACGTTCCCCTACGAATTTGTGAAGGTTCCCTGAGGGCTGACTTCCTTTAACTATTTTTCCGAAGGGTCCAATACAGCGGCTGCACATGTGCACGGGGACACGCTGAAAGATTCAAGAATGTGACAAAATTAAAAACAGAAAGAAAGAAAGTATTGTATCATGAAACCAGGATAGATAACATGAAACACGATGGGAAAATAGCTGTGCAGCACATTCAATGATGTCGTGGGCAGAAACATCAATACAACGTTGTCCTTTATCAAATCAGGAAGATCTTTTATTACTAAACCTTCAGATGCTGACAAGCGAGGAGGCTAAAACAGGAAATGCCAAAATCAAGTTGTGAACTGTGCTTTTGACCTGTGCAAAGTGGAGAATTATTACTGTCTATCAATAACGATAAACCAGACGAGATGGAAAGCTACTGACGAACCACGTCGCCGCTTCTATCCGCCATATCTTTATTTTGAGCCTTGTGAGTAAAACTCCGGCCCCCCGACCCTTCACTTTCGCCGGCGCAGGGAGATGCACTCCAGTCTCCTGGCTTTGCCCCTGGCATCAATGGGCCGCAACTCGGTGACCTTCGACCTGAGCAGCCGGTAGGAGCTGGCGCAGTAGCTGGGTCTCTTGCAGTAGTGGACCACAGGGCAGTCGGGCTTAGGGTCTGCAGAGAAAGTAGAGTCACATCCGATTAATAATAATAATATATATATATATATATATATATATATATATATATATATATATATATATATATATATATATATATATACTGTATAGATATATATGCAGTGGTGTTGAGTAATATCTGCAGTGCCACAGTGTAAATACAAACGAAAAACTAAAAATATTTGACCTGGTAGTAAAAGTATTATTGGCAAAATGGACTTGAACATGTGGAATCTTAATCTGCACGATAACTAGTGGCTATATCTCTTACAGGTGTTACCCAAGAAGTACAATATTTGCCTCTTGGACTTTGAAATGTCCAAGTGAAAATATCAAACAGATTGCAAACCGTTCGGACGTTGCCGCCGCTGCTGCTGCGGCTGCTTCTTCTCTGTGGGACCGCCGGGTTTCTTCTCCTCCGTGTCGTTCGGTTGTGATCCTGCAGCCTCTCCTGAAGCATCGTCTCCTTCTTCCCCTTTAGGCTCTTGCTCCACCTCCTCCTGCGCCTCCACACCCTTTTTCGCCTCATCTTGTCCTGCGCGCGCGCGCGCGCACACACACACACACACACACACACACACACACACACACACACACACACAAAATGTATGAGTTTAATGTCAGATTCCCCTGTCAGTTTCCTGGAAAAGGTGACAAAGGAGTATTCCCGGGGATTCCACTTGTTACTTTTTCACTCCACGAATGCCTGAAGGACGATTTGGTAGCGACCTCACTAACACTTGCCGGCGACAGACGGCATATTGATTTTTGTGTCACGTCATAAAATAAACGTTACGGGGGATCGGACTCACGCAAGCTCCTTGTTATTTAACTGGCTAACTAGACCGGTGGGAGTGGAGCTGAGTGAATAAATACAAAAACATAAAGCCGCAGTTCACCCATAGCCTAACACGAAATGTGCACGTCTTATTATTCATGTATACATTTCACCACAAAACGTAAAACTACAAGATTTACCATTTTCATCTAAGAAATATAGAAATAAATTGGGACTGTCCCGGCCATGAACATGCCTTGGAAAAAGATCGCACTTGGGAGCTAGAGCTCGGTATTTGAAAACGTGGATCTTATTAGGACTTATTAATATAACTCATTTAGCATGAGAGATTGGTGAGAGAACACAGTGGCTACTGTCTGTACCTTTGGTTGCCTGGGCCTTCCACAACTCCCTGTTGTGATCGATCTCTTGGTTCCACGTGACCTTGAAGCTCTTGAAGTCCACCGGGGTCAGGGAGCAGCCGGCGTCCGACCCCGTGCTCTTCACGCTGGAGTGCTTCCCGTCGCAGGCACAGATACTGTTGGACCGTCAGAAAAAGAAAAGAAAAAAAAATCTCTTCCATCTGCATCCACACACTTTTATTAAAAAGAATAATGACAACTCGTTCCTTTTTCACTTCTCATCACGTGGCCCTGCAGTGCCATCTTGTGTCCGAATTATATACTAACACAATTTGTGTCACAGAAATCACACATTTAAAAAAATGATTCAAGGTCTGACATATGTCAATCAAATATCGATGCCATTGTTATGGTTTACGTTGACAGGGAATGAAAATATGACACCACATATTTTGCTGAAATCTGAAATTCTGTTTCCGTATCATACCTGAACAAAATATGTGAGCAAAATCATGACAGAGGGCCAAAAAAAAAAAAGGTTTATCATTTGTGTCTGCGTTCGTGAGTGCATGGGGTGTGTCACCTGGACAGCCTGAAGCTGGCAAATCCAGAGTGCGACGCCTCCTCCATGACCGGTGTCACGATCTTCTCGATCATCTCCGTCAACACGGTGAAGGTCGGCTCCACGATGAAGTCGATGAAACCTGCAGGAAAACAGTGGCCACGGCCCGACGGATACAGTCACTGCTCGGGGTCCGAGGTGAATCCCCGCACCGAGCAGCATTACAGTAGTGGCGTGTGTCAGTGAGCGTTACCTATCTGGGACTGTGCCACCATGGTGGAGCTGCGGTCGCACAGGGGGGAGAAGGGGAGGCCCAGCTCCGCTTCCTTATCACCCTGGAAGTTCAACGTCACAGGTCACCCAATTTCACTATCCTCTTTTACTCATTGTCTCTGTTTTAATATCAAGACGTCAGTAAGCGATTGACCCAAACATGAGCCGGCAGAGACCTGTCTGAAGAACTCCTCCAGCAGCGACGTGGTCCACAGGTGATGGAGGTTCCAGCATTTCGCAGGGTGGCTGATGTCGGCAGTGTGCAGCAGCAGAGACAAGGCCTTCGGTTTGTCGATCCTGCAAATACAAATCAGATTCATCACATCATTTGTGCACATGTCTGAAGAACTCCTCCAGCAGGGGGACATTTGGATATATATCATATAGAATAATTCATGTTATACTGTCTCACAACTTCAAAAATCGAAATATTAAGTATTATAGCAACGGTATTGATTGCCTTTTGTTGCCCCTCACACATTATTTTCATTAAACCCTATTTTAATTCTATCATATTCCATATATGCGAGTCAGCAGAGTGTTTGCAAACACGTTGGTCGACTTGATGATGATGATGATGATTCTGTATGTCAATGTTGTGTTAAGAGGTTGTTTCTGCTGCCCCCAAGTGGCGAAATGAAGGAAACACCAGCATGAATCTCTCGGATGGAGAAAAAATAAAAAGTCATATATTATTAAGAAATATTTTGTCAAAGCTTTCCAGACATTTCACATGTTAAGAGTACATTTGCCATTACTAATGTCTGGCAAAGCCAGAACTGTGCGATGACATTTAGATTTAAAGAGTAAGTAATTTTCCAGAGAAATAATAGGTATATATTTTAAGTGTGTGTCAAAGACAAAGGTTTTAGGGAGAAAGGCCTGGCTGACAGTACCTAACAAAATACAAAGAAACTTTAAAGGAAAAATATGGAACAAAAATGTCAACCTGTACATACTAAAAAAATCAGTGCAAGTAAAATCAGATTGCTTTCAGCTAAAACAACATTGCTACAATACAAAGCTTTTTTTCTTTCTTTTTTTTTTATTTTTTTACCTGTTATAATATCTGAAATGTTCACACACTTGAACCCAACTTTGCCTCACGATTTGATAGTGTCGCGATCCGCACCGAGGTTATGGGATTTGTGAAGGGACCCGAGAGACGCCGTTCACAACCTGGGTGAGACTGACGACGACTCCCGAGCGGAACCCTCTACTCACGCCTCAGGCTGCTGCAGGAGGCTTTTCATGCCCTTGATCTGCTGGAAGTGGCACGACATGTCGGTGGCCAGCACCATCTCCACCACGAGGGCCCGCAGTTCCCTGAAAGGGCGGAGGATGGGGAAATATTACATTGGAGGTGAACTGAAATAACTTTTTTCGTTGATGATGCGGATGTCATAATTTAGGTCAAGGCCCTGAAGCCGACTTGACGACGCTAGCTTAATTATTGACATTAGTTGGGGCGTGTCCGACCCAAAGAATGAATGCAAGGGGGACCGTCTGCTGCTCTCACCTCCAGTCGTCTTTGTTGAGATTGGAGAAGATGTTCTTCTCGTCGTCGTCCTGCAGGAGGCGATAGGCCGCACTGATGTGGTGGTTCTCCAGCACAGCTCGGTCGTTGTACAACATGGCCGTGTCCGACCTGCAAACGCCACGCGGCTGGGTTCATCTTTCACACACGCCTCAGTTTGTACCATTTGTCGGGTCGTTTGTCGGTTTGTCGGGCGTATTGGGCAAAAAAAACTACAGAACGGACTTCCGCGACACCATAGGTGGAGGGATGGAAAGGCCCTTGGCCCATTCTGGTTGTGTTCTGGGCGATGAGTGTGCAAAATGATCATTTTTCTCTTTCTAATCGTGGAGACATATTGCCCTCAGTGTCCTCAGCAACTGCAGCAATTCAAAATGTGGCAAATACATGGAGCCCAGTGGAAATTACCTGGTCTGAATATGGAAGTTGTTGGTGGTCCCCGTGTGTTCGTAGTCGTGGATGGCGGCTGCGAAGATTATGGCGAAGATCTCCAACTCAGTAAGCCAGTGCTGAGAGAGAGAGAGAGAGAGAGAGAGAGAGAGAGAATGAGATAGACACCAGGGGAGTGAGAGTTGCCATGGTAACAGAAGCTATTGCACTCTTGACCTACACCTTTTTTTTTTTTTTTTCAGATCACAGAAGCTACTTCATCAACGGAGATTAACGGCGAGTGATCCTTTACACTCTAATCCTCCAGTAAAGGGACCAGATCAGAACGACGACAGGCTAACCGATCTGTCAGAGCCTCAGATGCACAACCGTGAACAAAGACGGCTGTGGACAGATCGCATATTTGAGGATGAGGCAAATTAAAAAAAACACCAGCGTCATAATAAAGTTCCAGACAAAAGGAGAGGAAATCAGCAGCATCGCCCTGAGATCTGCAGGATCCAATAACTGTTTTATACTTGTCACTGGTCCCAAACATGAATTTCTAGCTGTGACATAAGTGGCTGAATGTAAATGATAAAAGGATATTTAAATTCCTACATGACAGGGTCTTCAGTTATGGATATTTAAATTCCTACATGACAGGGTCTTCAGTTATGGATATTTAAATTCCTACATGACAGGGTCTTCAGTTATGGATATTTAAATTCCTACATGACAGGGTCTTCAGTTATGGATATTTAAATTCCTACATGACAGGGTCTTCAGTTATGGATATTTAAATTCCTACACGACAGGGTCTTCAGTTATGGAAAACTCGACGAGTTTTCCTAAAGTGTCAAACAATTTTGTCTTTCCTTCTTTTGTGAAATAATTTTTTAGTTTTTCCCTTGTTTCTCCCCCGTCGGCGTCCAGCCGACTCCGGACTCACCACCATGCCGGTCTTGAGGATCAGGAAGTGGATGGTCTGCGTGACGTCGGCGGCGTGCATCAGGTTGTGGTAGGGGTTCTTGTACTTCCTGTAGCCCACCTCCAACGACTCCACAAACAGCATGAGCGCGGGAACGGGGACCTGACCGGAAGGAGAATGGGCCCCCTTTTTTCTGAATAAGGTATTTTGAGCCAGTCCTCTATTCATCACATCACGCGAGCAAAGATAGATTTCACACTTTCAAAC
Source organism: Scophthalmus maximus (assembly GCF_022379125.1). Classification (NCBI taxonomy): domain Eukaryota; kingdom Metazoa; phylum Chordata; class Actinopteri; order Pleuronectiformes; family Scophthalmidae; genus Scophthalmus; species Scophthalmus maximus. Next base: position 12,042,181 of record NC_061535.1, read on the forward strand.
GCAGACTTTCCGTCTTTCTAAGCGTTGGTATCGCTGTGGGACACGGCGTGCGACCGGTCCCACAGGCCCCCTCGCCTATCTGCCCCGCACTGTCGTACCTTGAAGCGATTGATCAAGTCGTATCTGGTGAGGATCTCGTACAGGACGAACTTCAGAGCGTGGTCTCCGCTGGCGTCGTTCAGCTCGAACACATCGAAGGACCACGTGTCCACGCGCTGGGACGGACGCGTGCAGGCAAAAGTGTCAGTGGCACATGAATGGTATTTTTTTTTCTTGTAATTTTTCTCAAGATATCATAGACAAGAAAACAAACACTTGATTAGAAATTAAAAAAAACTCAGCATGTGGCGCGTCTTTAAAACCTATCTTATGAAGAAAAAAGCATGTGGATAAATTGTGAAAGGATGAAAGATCTGAATAATCGCCTCACGCCATTTGGATAATAAACAGAAACACACATCGATACCTTGAGCACAGTGATGACGTTCGGGGGATAACTGAAACCTGCCATGTTGGAGTTCCGTCTGTACATCCTGTCGCAATACAGACACACACGGAAAATACATAATGTCAAAACTAAGCCAACACACACTCAACTCCTCTCTGGATAATGTGGGAAGACTTTGAATTTTTTCCTTTTTCTTTCGAGCAACGTTTTCTATCTATCGCTCAAATGTGAAGAGAGTGTTTGAATTGTTATCATTTGATTAATCATGGAATGTTGAAATAAGATAAAAACAATCAAACAGGATTCCTGGTTGGACTTTTTCTAATCCCGAGCCAGACCTCTCCACGAAGATGCCGGCCTGCACCACGTGGACGATGCTGCGGAAGCGCAGCTTGTCCTCGTTGCGCCGCAGCATCAGGCCCCTCTGGCGGGTGAAGGTGGAGGCCAGCCAGTCCCGGACCTCTGACGGCACGGCGTCCGACTGGATGTCCCGGAGCTCGTCCTCCGGGTCGGCCAGCCGCCTGCTGAAAAGAGGCAGATTCACCGAAAAACACCAGCCGGGGAAAAAAAATCATACGCTGCTTATTGCTGTTCATTCATCAAGACCTTTCACACCAGCAATTGACATGAGGGCAAATCTTTCGGCGAATCGTCATCTCTGCCAAATGGAGTGGAGTTAAAAACACAGTGATACCTTAAAGCTGCAGCGTCAAGTCAAATTTGGAACACAGACTTCTTCTTGGAATGAAGAATTTCAACATTGTGCTCTTTCTGCACTACAAATGTAAAGGAATCAGAATGTGTCTTTCGATTAGATGTGGGACCAGGCAGGGTTCAAGAGCCATACTTTACAATTTCTGTACATGTTTATTTATGCTTTGATATAAAAAAAATCAGTGCTGAGCACACTGAAAAGCTCCGTACCTGGTTTCCTCATTGTAAACATTCTCGAGGACGGAGGCGGCGTACTCCAGGTTCTTCTTCAGCTCCACCACGGACGCCTCCCCCCGCTCCAGTTGCTTCACAAGACACCGCAGCCTGCAAGTGCACAGCCGCCGCCCACGGCAACATCCGCAACATCAGCATCGCCACGTCATTCGGACGGTAAACACCGCAGGTTTCATTTTGAATAGTTGAATCACAAGTCAGGGAGAGAAGGATGTAAACCTGAAGTACCTGTAATATTAGAGGCTTCGACCTTCATCCAGAATTAAAGTCTCATGCCTCAGTATATTATACACGGAAATTAACAGCACCATTTTACCATATTTAGATCTAAAAATATATATTTTTAAAGTGGTCAGAAAAGGCCACTTTTTTTTTAAACAGATCTACAGCAATATTTGTGAGATTTGTCATAATGACTTTTTTGGGAGAGAAAAATATATTAAAGATAATGTCATTGTTAAATTTAAAATGTTAAATATAAGTCTAAATGTTAAATCTATCCCAAAATGTGACATCTAAATATTGTATATGACCGTGACATTTAGCCTATGAACATTTAGGTTTTAAAATCAATATGTAGGTTTAAATTCAATATTAAAATTTTACATTGACATTTTCCTTATGAAAATACGATGAATATAATGGAAAATATATATATATATATATATATATATATATATGAAAAAAGTAAAAATGACAAAGTGCACAAATATTGCTGTAAATGTGGTAAAAAAGTGACTAAAGAAAATTCACACAATTTTAATTTAAATGTTTTGAAGCTAAATATGGCGACGTGCTACTGATATTTTCAGCGTGCGCCTCTTGAAAATAAGTGCCCCATAATATATATATCCCCTTATAGTTCCAACTTCCTGCCCCTGTGTTTCCTGCCCAGAAACCCCTTACATAACCCAATAAGCCTCTTTCCACTGTTGCCCTGGCAGATTGTCAGAGTTGCCCCGCAGCACATTGTGCATTGTGTGTACATGAGAGGACCTGAGCGCCGTCTTCTCCATCGCGTCAGGTGCGTCCGGGATCGGCAGCTCATCGGCCAGGATCTCCTCGGCACTGCGAGGGCCCGTCGCACCTCCTTTGTGGCCGTCGGCGGCGGTGGGGCCAGCGTCGGCTGTGGTGGCGGTGGTGCAAAGTGCATTCTGGGACAATGAGCCTAAACAATTTCCAAACAAAGATCTTTACTGATTTTCCAGAGGTGAACTGGAAATTTGAAAGGCTCTGATGTGATGTGATGTGATGTGATGTGATGTGATGTGATGTGATGTGGGGAACTCACGTGCAAAGCGGGCCAGTGGACAGCGGCCGCCCTGCCCTGCCTCATTGGCAACTGTGGAGAGAAGAATTAAGAATTTATTCTATTTCATGAGCTCAGTTGTCAGTCTCCCTCGCTCTCCTGTTGCGCCCGTTAAAGTGGGACAACCTGCGCCTTTGTGATTCTAACTATAGCACATTCAGTTTGGTGACTTTGTGTTATTCCTGGACACATCTTCAACCTGTGCACGCAGTCAGACAAGTGTTCCCGAGAACACCGAATTTCACTGAGTTCACAAATTAAATCTGCACTATTTAACGGGCACCTTGAACCAGAAATACATGTCACACATGCATGTGTTACGCCCCCGGCCTATAGGGGAAACCTGAGCATAACATAAACTCCCCCTCATTTCTTTCTCCCTAGTAAAATCAGCGCCACCGCAGAATGCAACACAGAAAGAAAAAAGATTTGTTGTTAAATCAGCGTGGAAAAGGCCAAAATAACGAACGATACCAGCTGAATATGAATTTTTCCTAACTTACCTAAATCACAAAAGAAGAATTTGTAAAATACAGGGATCTTATACCCACTTACATATCATAAACAGCTACCAGGGCTGCTATTGCAACTTGGCGCAGACGCGACCTACAACTGGATACCTGAAGAACAAAACAGAGCTGGTTCCCACCTGAGCCAGGGATGGAGAACCGCAAAACAATTAACACAATTCAAATCATGACTCGGGGTTCATAACACAAACAAGACAACGAGTCAAATCATTCTTCTGGAGCAGGATGAGAGACAGAGATGAATGGAAGGACCAGGAGACACCCGACCCCTCCCGGTCTCGAGAGGACTAGTTAAGTGCACGTGTGTGAATTCTGCTCTTAAATATACCACCCGGAGTCACATTCATACGGAGCATCTATATATAGACACGTCTCGACTCGCGTACGTCCCGTCCTCACCCACTGGCGGCACTGACAGCACATCAGCTGGTAATCTTTGCCCATGCAGCCGGGGGATCGAAACCGCCAACCCGCTGATTTGTCGACAACCCACTCCACCTCCTTGGCCCCGGCCGCCCCACAGTGTGTGTGTGTGTGTGTGTGTGTGTGTGTGTATGTGAGAGAGAGAGTTTGATTGGCGGATGCTGAGCACGTATGAAATTAGCACGACGGGGAGGAGACGAGGAACGGCCAGTGTACAGTATGCGACCGAGGCCACTTCATTAGCGATAATGACTCCCCGAGCGCAGCGTCATGGCAACTGAGGAAAGTCAAAATGACAGTCGTTTTCGATTCTGGTTCCCATGGAGACGGCAACCTGTAAACACACGCACATCATCTATTTGGCTTTTGAAGTGAAATGATGAGGGCAGTCATGGTAAGAGCTGTTTGAGTTCTCTAAACGATATGGAAAGGAGCTTCGGTGCTTCCTATCTCATCTCCTAGGAAACGCTGACCGTCATTTATGAACCCAAAGGAGAAAACTATTTAAAGCGATGCAACTTTGCCAAAGTGTTTTTCATTGATTTGGAAACTAAATGCCTGTCGGTATATTCTTTCAAGTAAGAGGAATCATTTTGAAGTTTGAAAACATAATGTCTAACTTGTAAGACTTGGAAATGAGGAGCGAGATGCTGCGACAGACGTCACCTGCAGCCTCAGAGAAGCAAATGCCTTCAGGATTAGCATCAGGTAATATGTGACCTATCCAGCAGGTATAACATTTAAAATCAAATTCAATCTGCTGACGCTTTCGTCCAAAAGCAATTTACAGTAACAGGTTTCAATCTTCCTGTCCCGTCCGGGAATCGAACCCCCCCCCGAGCTTCTGTACCAAAGAAGTTGCTCATTCGCGTACTTGAATTTGCTGTGGACGAATTTAAAGATGCCAAAACAAACTTGAGAGAAAGACCAGTGTTGTCTTTGACTCTTTTTAGTCAGCAAACCACACCACTAAAGAAGTGTATAGATACTTTTTAAATATTATCATGATGATTATCATGATGTGGGAGTAGGCCAGGATTTTGTAATTGACTGATATTCACCTGCGGCTTGATTCCTGTCAAAAAAAAGGAGATTTGTTTACCGATGGTGAAGCTGAAGCCATCGATGCTGATGGTGGCACTCCGACACTTCTTGAATCCCTGCTTCTTGGACGTGGGCTCTGTCATTGTGTGGCTCGTGGTGTTCACTCCTCTGCTCGCCTTCTGACAGCGAATGGGGTGTGGAGAGAGCAGAGCGCCAGGAGCTCCCAGGAGAGGAGGGGAACTCGGAGGCTTGTCGTCCCCCCCCCCATGGGAGGCTGTAACCCTGGCAGTGATTGCTGGAGGATGGAGGACGCTGCCGAGCGTTCGGCACTCCCGCCCCCTCCTCCCTGCTCCTCATCCCAGGGCCACGTTCTGATCCATGCAGGAGGACTCAGCACTTCCCGACGACGAGACTGATGAGGGACATCTGGCACAGTGTAGGGATGAAGTGAGTCCAGAAGATGGTGGTAGTAAAACATCTAGGACACAAGCTGCTGTTGAAACTCAAAGAGGAAGAAGGAGAGGATGAAGAAGACGAGGATGAAGAAGATATTATTCCATAGAGTCAAATAAGGGTCATTAGTATTTTTGAGCGCACGACATGATTTGTAATTGCACAAATTGAGTTTTAGGGTCATTTGACATTTAAAAAAGATTTCAAAAATAAAGTCGTAATATCATGAGAATAATAATTGCGTTCTTTTTAAACGTTAAATTACAACTAAATTCTTGTAATATTATGAACTTTTTCTCCTAAAAGTTATGACTAAATTCTCATAATATTATGATTTTTGAAAAATAAATGTCTAAATAATTCGGGGTTTTTTAGGGTTATATTTGATTGTTTGGGACTTTTTTCTGTCTGTAAACTACAATAATTATGTTGCCTTTTTTTTAAACAGTGTGATACTTTATCCCACAGCAAAAGCATTAATAAATAATTCTTGGTGAGCCTGTTTAATCCACCTTATAACAAACTTAATAAATTATTCAGTCTTGTTCCATGTTCCCAAAGACATTTGTGTACATTTATCTGTGTGTCTCACTCACTGGGCTTTTCCTGAGGCAAAAAAGTGGTACGAGGTCTCCATCTAGTGGTCAAACATCAGCACTGTGAGACCTCAATGTACCTTATACAGGAGGTCTCATGTAGAGAATGTGGTGGAATTGAGCTAAAATATTGTGACATTAGAAATCTTCTAGAGCAGGATATGACAATATAATATTAAAAAAAACATACATTTTTTTCACCATGCGTCAGTTTTAAGTGTTAAAGCAAATAAGTGTTACAGTTTTTCCTCAATCGCTGTGGCGCGTTGCATGAAACTGGGCTCCACTTAATCTCCATCACCGCCTTCTTAGCACAGCAGAAGTCTTCCCTTGCAAACGTGTCAACACTTTTTCACTGGGTTCACACATTTTCTTTTTTTCGAAACAGTCGACACAGATCTCTCTCGCGCGGCCTCCTGAGAGGACCCCTTCACCCTATAGCGTCTTCTGTATCCGTCGAAACCCCCCCCCCCCATGTTGTCCCCTCAGTGGTCGTCTCTCAATATAAACTATACCACAAGACGTCCTTCCCTCTGGCCTGGATTCTAACCAACATGTGCGTCTCAGCTCCTTAACCACTCAAATGCCACAAGTCACACGATTGAGGAAACACAACAGACACTAGAGCAATAAAAGAAATCGACGATGGGGACTGGTGAAGAGACTCTCCACCCGTGCTGAGGCCCTCGCCGTGTCACTGAACTGAAACCGACACAGTTGCTCAGTGCACGGCGATGAGCTCTGCCAGGGGACGATGAATGTCACATTACGTAAGAAGCTGAGGCTGCACGTTCAGACAGCACATCTGTCGTGCAGCCGTCCGGCCAGTAGGGGGCAGACAGCTCACAGGTCACGGCTGCAGCCGCAGGAGTCGTCTGGTCTCGCTGGACTGTTCGATGGGAACCGACATCCGGTTCTGACCCCGGATGTCTGACGCATGTCTGTGCAAAAACTCTGTCATTGCCGTGCATGCATAACCCTCGACTGCATAAATTGCATGATTCAAACAACAGTGTGTGAGAGGAGCTCCGTTTGAACATATTTCTACGGAGACAAGTAGATTTTATTTTTTGCTTTTTTCTGCGCTGTTGATATATTCCGAGAATTTTAAACATTTGTTTTGCATCTCGACCTTTTGGAAAAAATGACAGACATGATTGAAATAACTGATTCAGATGCACACATGCATAATCTAAGCCGCGTGTGCACTGCGCAGTCGAGGCACAGTGTGGCGCCCGAGGACTGGAGGGGTCGCCGAGCAATCAGGAGGCATCACAATCCATCCACTGGAGTCCATGAACCCGGCAAAACTGAAAAATTACGACCAAAGACGCGCCTCTCGCCCTCGAACCAAAGCCCCCGTCATCACGGAGACGTGGCCCGGTGACGTCTGACAAAGTAGAGCCGACAGGGCTGGCAAGAGGCCCGAGGAGCGTCTCCAGCTCTCGTTCTCTCGTTTTAACGTGGAAATCGGCCAATTCCATCACGATCAACAAGCTCCATCATATTTGGGGCCTGGTCGGGGACTCGCCTTGTTAACTCGTCACTGTACCGAGGTGTGACCCCCCCCCCCCCCCCCCGCGCTATAACTGTTGACGGTGAACGTGCGGGGGAGAGTTAAGGACGATTTATTTAAGAGTTAATGTGCTGACTTTGAATGAACCTCTGGGATTTTGCAGGAGCTGAACCATCATGTGCCCCCCCCCCCCCCCCGGTGCATCACGCACTGCCCCTTGAAGATGTGAGTCAGCTGGAGTCAAATTCTGCAGAACAGCCGCTGGTCAAACCTGGTTTCATTTGATTTGCGCGCATGTGTTTGTTTAAAAGAGGGAGAAAAATTCATGCTGCTGACATTTTTGGATAATATTTTGTTTATTATGTAGGTTTGTTTTTGGAGTGATTCCCTTCAGGGGGCCTGCTAGTTTTTAATTAAAACGTGAAAATCTAAAAGTGGTCGACGGCGAGAAGCAATGGCTTTGTACGCGGACTTGTCCCTGGTGCGAGTTATTATCCCTGCGGCATATTATTTTAAGCTTATAGGTGGAGAGCCGGCCATTAATGTGACTTCATTACAGGGTGTTAATCTCTCCTAATGAGTGGTTTCTCTTTTAAAGAGACAGCGCATTAAGTGTAATTTCAGATGCGGCGATTGACTCAATACTCACTGAATGAGGAGGGTGAAGCCTCCAGATCGAATCCATCACGGTGGCCGGAGGGTTAGAGGGCGATTTCTCCACCCTGGACATCAGCTCTGTGTGTTCGGCAGCAAAGGTGACAACTCCGCCCAAAAGGTCACGCTGCGCTGACCTTTACTGTGCTGTTGTCACACGCGGTGGCCGATGACAGCCGGCGGGTCAGGGGAACCAACACATTATCAGAAGGTCATATTTCAGCTCTCCACGGTTGTCAATATGAGTATTGGTTGTAAAACTGCTGATCCCCCTTCTTCTGTCTTCTTCTTCTGAAGAGGAGGATATGATAAATTTCCCTGTACATGTTCATCATCTCTTTGTTTTTCCGCCCTTCACCTTCTCCTCCCTGCGATCCCCCATAAAGTCTTCACCACGAAGCCAATCACGGAGAGCAGACATGACCCATAAAAGTCCCGCTCCGGCTCCCTTCACGCCTCACCTTTTGACATGGAAGGTCGGGCGTCGGTAAGTTATCGCGAGAGCGAATTCCGGCACCGGCGGATCTACACCCGGGCATCTCGACCCGCGAAAGTTGTTGGGAGAGGAGAGCATTGACTCCAAAAACTCAAAAGGGACAAAAAGGGACCTCTGCTCAGCTTTGGAACCGGCTGTAGCGTCGTTTGCACTGGAGAGCTACCATGCTAATGAACGAGGACGACGTTCTTGTTCGATCTACTGTGTTGGGACGCTGTCAAGTGCAGTCTGTTCATTTAATGCACAGCAGCATATTAGGCCCCGGGGATCGGCGGAGGGGTTCTATTTCAAGAAGAAGAAGAAGAAGAAAAAAAACACACACTTGATTATTCTCTGAGATTATAAGGTCACATCATGGAAAAAAGGGGCGGGATTAACCTCATCACACCGCAGACACCACGTCGCACCATTTACCCCGCGGTCGATGACCTCATTAAATCAGACTTTGCACTCAGATTTAGAGATGAGGAAGTGCTTGTGATCTCAGCCACAGTAGCACCGTGAGCATCCAGACCACGAAGAGAAATCCCTGTGAAATGGCTCATGGGAAATAGCTCGTGATTGTCTCATACCTGTCACTTTAATCTCTCGCAAGATGTATGACCTAAAGTCTTGGAGTTCCGAACCGGCTCGGTACGTTTTTAACCTGCAATCTCCCTAATACAGTGTTGAATACATGTATATGTATTTGTCTCAAATATTTAAAGCAACACTGTGTAACCGCTACAACACAGTGGCCACTGTTGTGTGCAAAAGTTTGGCACGTTGAAATGGCCTTTATTCGTTTTCCAAGATTCTCAAGTCTTCAAAAGACGTCATCGATGCGTACGAAAAAATACAAAGTCAGGTCGCAGAAGCAAAATCACTGCGTGAACCGAATTCAGCACATTCTATGATATTCCAATTATTATACATTTAACTTTTCATATGTTGCAGGAAATTGTGGTGTGGTCTCCTTTTTCAAAACGTACATATTTCAGCTTTAATTGTGTTTGTAGTCCTGGCCCTTTGTTACAGGGTTGTTTTTACTTTATTCTATTTTATTTTGGTGTGAATCTTCCAATCACGTGTTTTCACACTTCGTGCGACAGTCGCCCCACGTCGCCACCTCATCCCCCGACGGTGAGCAGAGTGCGTCAATCACAGTTTTTCTTATGGCACTTGTCAAGGAGCTGTTCTATCTGCCGGGCAGATTTATTGTAATGCCGGCGATCCGCCACTGTAGTTACTGCCCGCTGCTCCAGATCAATACGAGGCTGCTGAGTGGCGGCGGCAGCAGTTGTTTTGGGGGTTTTTTAATGTAAAAATCTTTCAATTATCGCGGCGTAATGACAGGTTATTTAAAAGGTTTACGGTAAATAATGTTCATACAGTGGACGGTGTAATGATGTTATGTCGATAAATCCTTTCCTTTTTCTTTGCCGTGCAAAATCGCACATCTGCGGGGAGAGGCAGAACTAGATGATCTGTGACAGGGCGTGCAAATGTTGTTTTTTAATATAAAACAACTTCCCACACATTACGGCCGACCGCGGCCTGTAGCGAAACCAATCCACAGAGCCATTAACGTAAATTGCACAGAAACCCCCCCAAAAAACATAACTGCTTTTCTATAAATGGGGAGAGAAACGGGGAATCAGGCGTGAAATGTGAGAGTTGCAATGCAGAGGAATTATTGTGGCTCAAATTGAAATGGCGTGGGAGGGGGGTTTGGATGCAGAACTGGCAACCACTTTCACATGTGTAAAGGTCGATAAGTCAATAAGACATCTTGTTTATGATTCATCGCTTGTTCTGTAGATTGAGCCGTGCCCAAATGCTTTGCCGCGCTTGCGAAAAACCTTTTACACACTGCCTCTGCGAAGCCTGAATTTATACAGTAAGCGTACAGTACATCCTGTCCTGCGAGCTTGTTTTTCTCCGAGAGCTCCTGCAGAAAAACATACTGTTCCCATGTTGAGTTTAAAGCATCGCCCCAAAAGTGAATATGCCACAGATGAACCGCTGACATCCTCCCCGAGCAAACAACCTGTCAGGGAAAAACACACAGCTCACACCTAGGACACATATTTACCTGCAGGGAAAACTCACCCCACCGACTCTTCAACCTGTCGGCATGAGCAAATGAAAACAGTTTGAGTGCGGCTGTTTGTGACAAGGGGAAAAGAAATATCCGAAATAGTCCATATATATATATACATATATATATATATATATATACACACATATATATACACATATTTATACATATACACACATATATATACATATACACACATATATATACATATACACACATATATATATATATATATATGCACATATATATATATATATACACATATATATATACATATATATATACATATATACACATATATATAAGCTGTTTTTCAACGGAACAAAAAACCTGGGTTCAAAAAGTCTATTTGTTGCATTAAATTGGCAGATTTTATTCTTTTTCCCCCCGTTGTTGAAAATATCAAATATCGAATCCTGAAGACAAAGATTTCAAAACACAACTGTAAGGATTTAAAAAACAGGAAGTACATGCAGCAGGCAATGTTGTACTTTCCTCAGCAAAGTTTTGGTACTAAAATAGCAGAACCACATGTCACAAATATTTGGAAATATTCACTTATTTTGACCCCAAAAAAAGTGTATCGGACTAAAATCGCTCACCGCTCCTTAAAACGCACACGTCTTTTGGAACCAACAACTACTACGTTGATATTCGTATTGATTTGATGGGGTGTGTCTCGGGCATTTGCCCAAATACTCTGGTGATTATTGTTTCCCACACACAGGATTCACGGGTCGAGAGCTGAAGACAGACATAGCATCGTTTTCTGCCGATTCCTCGCAGTCATTCAAAGTTCACGAATTGGAAATGAGAAAAAAATTATACTTTTGCAAAAGATGTAGTTTTCAATGCGAGCCGAAGATTTAGCACAAATGCTGGGGAATCATTCTTCTCCAGCGCAAAACCTGTAGCCTTGCTTATGAATCATTTATGACCCTGTGCGGGGGGGGGGGGGGGGGTTCTGCTGCAATAGCACTTTGTGCGGAGTGCTGAGAGGAGGACAAACTGTATATTTAGTGTTCGGCCCGGTCTCTCGCCGTGTGATTAATGAGCGAGCAGACAGACAACCGGGGTGCATTCTAATCACCCGCAAGGACAAAGAGTGATCGAGAGAGAGAGAGAGAGAGAGAGAGAGAGAGAGAGAGGGTGTGGAGGAAGAAAAAACAACAACACTCCTTACTAATCGACCCCAGACAGCCAGCAATCTACAGGAAATGTACCGAGACCGTAATGGGAAATCCGCACTAATGATGGTAAAAAAATGTATATATGACACGCTACTAAATTAGTCTATAATCCGCCCTTGGACAATTCAGAGCAGTTTTCTTGAGATAAGCAGGTGGGCGAGAGGAAGCCACGCGCTGACCTGTAGAAATCCTAAGCAGATGCGCTGCACTTGGTTCGTTCTGTTCCAGGTCACGTTCACATTCTGCACTGCATGTTCATTTTGTTACTTTTACAAAAACACGTTTTTTTTCTGGCTTCATTCTTGAACATTGGTCTGCATTTCATAGTCTCTATTTTTGTGGTTGTGTGACATAAACGATGTGTGATGCTCCTGAAATCAACCTCGAGTTGAGGTTTTATTGGGGTTGGTTTCCATCCATACAACATCTGTAATATCTACACCAACGTATCCAGAATAATAAGACAGATGCTTCTTTTCTCTTCCCATGTTCCTTTTGTGATTTGCAACCACTGATTCTATGTTCATTCATACTTTGCACCATACATTTGTTGGTATGCGCTAATTATTCAAACTTGCTTTGATTTATTTTTCGCCCACTTTGACCAGCAACACACTCAGATACGGCGTTGTGTTTTTGTTTAAAGTCCAATATATAAGAGCAGTTTTGGTCTCTACCAATACCTGAGAGAAAACCTCTGCCTATCAAGTTCCTAAGTACTCAACCGCCATCAATCACATTTCGAAGAAGCTACAGCGATGTCTGTCTACGCATTCGCAACATTTCTGCAAATTAATGTGCACTTTTAGGAACACAGCAAAAAAAAAAAAAAAAAAGCATCTTTCTCCCAGTCCCTAATTTTTGCGCTCCGAAGATAAATATTTATGTGCCAGTCACAACCCAAGGCAGGCGGAGCCACAAATCAGAAGCAAGACGCTTCCATTAGGCGCAATTTGAGAGACGAATGTAAAACAAGGCCTATCCACTCATAATGTGTATACCCTTTCAGTTATTGTCAGGGGGTCCTATTTTAAATGATCTACCGTGAAACTCAAGAGGGAGTCGATGTACGACACAAGCACTCGTAAATCCGGATGAAGGCAAATGAAAAGAGGAAGAAAAACTCCAGTCATGCAGGAAATGTGCTTATGATGACAGAAATACTGTTATTCCACAATGGACGAGATTGTCCATCATCTAAAGGGCAATTTGCAAACTGAGAAGAATTGATAAAAGCGTGCACCAAGTTGTGCGTCTTAATGTTTCAAAATTGGCTCTGTGACGTGCAGTGGTCCACATCTGCCCTTAAATTTGCCCCCTTCAGACTAATTCAATGTGATTCAAATCAAGTTTCTAATCTTGTTCACATATGGCGTTGTTGTCATATGGTATAAGACATTTCATGAGTGAAATAGGCCACGGGGGAGTTCTTCGGGGGGACTGTCCGAAACTATGGCTTCTTACTGGACCTGACGTACAGTAAGTGTTTGATTTTTAACCGTCAAGCCAAAAGCTCCGTCTCCTATTCGCGTCCACGTCGTAGACGTGACACATGCTCATAGTTCCCGATAAATGATAAGGTCATGAAGGGACATTTTTTCGGGAGCAGAGTTCAGTTTTTCGGGTTTCAATCAATGCCATTTGAGGGACTCTGACAATTAAGAGGAAAACTCCTTCAAGCCGAGCATCTCCGTGCTCCTCCCGACTGTGCATCTCTCTTTTCTCGCTCCCGTTTTTTTTTTTCTCCTGATGAAAATCGAGTGTCCGTGTGCGGGATGTATTGCCAAAAAGTCACCATAGATTTAGGTGATGTATCGGCCGTCACTTTGTGCATTAACGCTCTGACCTTTTCCACCTGTTTCACAAGCAATGTGGCCCGAGCTGGTAAGAAAGATGGAATACGCGGAGGACGGAATCTGTCACGAGGGGAGAAATTGAGGGTGCCCGACCGTCTCCGCCGCGGCGACAGCACGGCACACGACTCCGAAATGTGAAGCCGGCACATGCTATCGCCCAAAACTGTAATATACTGAAGTCGGAAGAAATGGACCTTAAGTGAACCGGAGGACCGAGCACAGGGGGGGGGGGGGGAGAGAGGAAGTAAACATTAAGAACTGAGTGAGGAACGGAAAGAAAGGAAGGAAGGAAGGAAGGAGTGAAAGGATGATGGGTTCCCCAGCGCAGGAGAAATCAACTTCTTTCTCCACTTGTGCTCTTTTGTCTGAGTCGTTTCACAATAGATCAGGGGCGAAAATGTGGATTGATTACACTGCCACTGCCGGCGTTATCCCGTTCAGGATGAATTTAATATTTGATTCCATTTGTTACTTATGCCGCCGATTAGACGCCTCCGCGATGCCGTTTGGCTCCGTTGTCGCCGTCAATTCATCTTGTATTGTCCTCGCTGTCATTAACTCGGTGCAGTATTGCAGAACAGGGGCTTTTCTTCTTTTCCTTCTCTTCTTGTGAGAAGAACAGTGTGCACATTAATCGCTTTACGGTTAGTTTTGTATTGCACTTCTCTTCATATCTTTTCATATTCAAAAGAATAAATTCTTTGGGGCTTACCAAAAAAGAAAACATGGGATAAAACAAGCCATAACACAATATTCAGGATATTAAAAATATGTTTTTGTTGTGCTTGTACAACTCAATGACTGTATACACAAATAAAGATGGATGACGCGTCTTCACACCACCCGTCTCCCACTGTATAGAAAATTAAGCGAAAGTATCCCGGGTTACGGTCACCGCCATCTCGGGCTCGCCGCTACGGAAGCTCAACCAATTGCGTTTCAGGTAAAAAGATCTACGTAACTGGGAGAGAGATGGTCTTATGAATTGTACCTGATTCAAACGAATGCGATACAGATTCAAACAGATTGAGCTTCAATGACTCGGATGTGTTTATGTCACGTACAACCTGAGAAAATCCACGCCTGGATTAGACAAAAAGACAGACAGACAAAATTCTGCCGGTAACTTTGGGGATTTTGAGGGGACCAGGACAGAAACACTAGATCTTAGAATATTCTGTGGATGAACATACATCAGAGATATGGAATCTTTACTTTGTGATGAATAATTGATGTGTTTTGATAATTTTATGCTGTGGGGCAATAGAGAGAGAGAGAGAGCGAGAGAGAGACAGAGAGAGAGAGAGAGAGGGTTGTTGCGACAGCTTTTTCTGTTTTTTTTTCTTTTCTGGCGGGTTTCAACAGTGAGCCGCGACTCGGTTATGCAGAACCCCAAGGACTTGGACGTGTACGAGGTACAAGCACATGCTGCGCTCGTCTCTTGGCAGCCCAAACTCCTCAGCGCGACCATATGTAACGTTCGGAACGGATGTCTGGCTCCGGCCCACTGAGGGGTGAACTGCACGCCGGGACGGCCGAGGGGCCGGGAGAATCCGCCGGCTGGCGTAGCCATGGCAGCGGCGGAAGGGTGACGGCGAGCGGTATGAGGGGCTGCCGCCTCTTCAAGATGACCTCCGTCCCCCCCCGGTGAGTGACCAGCCGGAGGGGAGGAGGAACCGTTCGACAACATGGGCCGCGATGGGATGGCTGAGGTGTAGCTGTGGCCCAGCCACCATAACACACTGCATCAGGCCGCCTACACAAGACGTGACACATGCCTCGTTGCCCCCAGTGCCGGCCCGTGACGAGTGATCAGGCGCTGGCCGATGCACGCGCTTAAGTGCATCTCCGAGCATACTGCACGGGAGCTCCGCTTCATTATTTCGCATTTTAAAAACTGTGATAAGTGTTTGTCACAGTCGGCATTACCTTTTCCTGGCTCACTTTTCAGCCGCCGCCGCGTTGGGCTCCAGAAATAGACCCCCGGCGACGTTACCCAAAGCATTTCCGAATGCATGAGCTGCGTGAGCCGGAATTTCAAATGTGATCTTATAAACTGCAATTCATATTTGATGGTGGTAATAGAACATGAATTTTTCACTCGGCAGAGACGGGGACGGGGTAGAGGCGGGTGGCTTTGAATTCGTCGCTGCATTTCACATTTGGAACTCGAGTCTCTGTAGCAACTAAACACAACGGTGTGTGCACACAAACTAACACACACATCCACCAGGCATGGAAATATGTGTGTGTGTGTGTGTGTGTGTCTCAAGGTGGCAGTATTTGCATATTCTCCATGAAAAGGATAGTTTGGAGGAAAACAGCCAGCCCGGCAATGTCTTTGCAACATGTTGAATCTCACGATTTATTAGTTTTTATGTGTCGGATAATCCCCTCGGCCAGTGAAAATAGTTGAACTGAAACAGAAGCGTCAATATGACGGGCCGATAGTTTTGGTTTTCCCGGTGGATAGATAGATAGACAGATAGACTTTACTCTCATTCCACATACACCACATCAGAATTTTTTTCTCGTTATGCTATTGAAAAATATATAGCCTATTCATAAAAGCATACCAAATTAAAGCAAAAGATAAATATTAAGCTTAAATAGTAAGTTGGAAAATGTAGAAAGTTTGAGCTGCGGTGAATTGCGTATGAGTTGAGTATGAATTGCACATGAAGAAAATAAGGAAAATCAACATATTTCACTTTGTATTTTGCACATACAAACTGGACCAGCCTTTCAGAGTGATTGTTGTGAGTTCAACAGTCTGATAGATAACATCATGACATCATCTTCTTCTGCAGCGGTTTGACATTCAGCAACAACACCAACACAAACTTTTTAAACGTTGAGCTTTTTGTTACTCTTAGACCAATCCGGGCCTGCAGTTTGCGGTCTTTTATGCTAAGCTACGCTAACCGGCTGCTGACTGTACACTGTAGCTTCATACTGAGCAGACAGACATTGACAGTGGCATCAATCTTATCAACAAACCCGGCACATCAAAATATTTCCAGAGATAAAAAAACATATTCCTGTCATGTCACGCAAGAACAATATGTCGACCGTGTGAATCCATACTCGTAACCGCACTCTGACGGGCGGTCCATTGTGCGCTATCTCCCGTCGGCGTGGCGATGCATCTTTAAGAAGCACAGGTTACTGAGGATGGAGCATTTGTTTTTTCAGATATTGGTCTGTGAAGCAAAAAAAAAAAAAAAAAAATAGCCAGAGATCGTCTCCCTACCAGGACGCTGTGCTGAAGTGGATTCATAAAAAATGAAAAAGAAAAGAAATATTTATACCCAGCCCGCTTATCGCCCGGCAAATGTCGAGAAGTATTAATATGTAACATCCTGCAGGGCTCTCCAGGACACTTGCCATTGCTCCAAAGAGGGAGAGAGCCCGGTGTTATCGAGGCCCGGCAGCGTGACTTGGTGATGGTATCAGACGTGCTGACTGGATTCCATTAGGCAATGCCCACATCTGTGTCTACTGAACATATTGGCTCACAGTGCAGGGGGTTGGGGGGGGGGGGGGGGTGGACGCGGCGAGCGATAGGCCCCCGCAGTCATGACACACCAGCTATCATCCGCCATCCAGGAAGGCCTATCAGCACGCGCACATTAGTTTACCGCAGACCTGATGCTGCACTGCAAAGATTATAGCAAGTCTCTCCCTCCCTCAAATACAGGAAATCGTACGTTGTTGTAAAAAAAAATGCAGCATTTTACGATGATGGAAATATTCTTCAGAGCCGTTTTACACCTCCCACTACTTCCTGCCCAGATTTATAAGCACTAATGGGACGAGTCACTTTTTTTGGGACCCCCCCCTCGCTTGCGTATACACAGAGCTGCTGATTTAAGCAGCAGATTTCCATATTGCAGAGACACTAATAGAAAAATTCAAAAAACAGAAGGGCATAATGAGACAGCCGATAACGCATCAGTAATGAGATGGCAGCTCTCGATAAACGCAGCGGTCCTCGGAGGTCAGAGATGCGAGTTTGACGGCGCTAGGCTTTCAGATGTAAGACGTAATATTGATATTTCACATTCGGTTCAAATCTAACTTTTTTAACTCTTACATCGATTTCGGCGTCTGACATTGAAAGTGAAGTTGATATTTTGAATATGAATAAAATTCTCCCACATCTTTTTCAAGTTAATTCTAAAGGTACAGCCAACATCGATAGGTACAGTTGGTTAGCCTAATGTAAAATGTGTAAATACATTTGAAAACTGGGTATAAAAACATCAAATTAGGTTTTTTATGTGCTGAAATATATATAAATATATATATCATATTTTATTGTGACTGTACACTGTAAAAATGCGAAAGTGAGAAAAATCTAAAACGCAAGGACATGTGCAGAGTTTGGAGCAACTGGTCATGTCAACTTCATTCAAGAATTTTGTGATTGATCGATTAATCATAACTTCTCAGTGAGGTGTGATACTTGTTTGATATTTTTGTTTAGATAATGTGAACTTTTCATAAAATTTGCTAATAAAGTTGGGACAGCAACTGTTTTGTAACAGAAGATTTCCAAAGCAAACAACTTCACACATTTCCGATTAAACAAATGGGCTCAATCTGTACAAGGACCAGAGTGTAGACGTCAGCGCCTCCTGGTAAGAAATAGTCAAACATGACCCCGTGCGCTCCCCTCCTTTCTGTCGGTGCCCTGCTGCCACAGCCTGCATCCTCTCATCTTATTCTCAGCACCCTAATGTACGCGTATCCCCCCGAAATGTCCCTTTAGGTATCATACAAAGGGTAAAAGCACTGGAATTCCTTCAGTCAACATCTGGTCAAATGCGTCCAGCCATCCATTCTCTGCACCGCTCATCCTTCGCGGGACACACCCGTGGACCGGTCGCACGCATGTTAATGTCTACGAGTCTCCGACTTCGCCTTCACCTGCATGTCTTTGGACTGTGGGATGCAAACTCCGCACAGAAAGGCCCACGCCAGCCGTCGGGGTTCAAACCCTCTTGCTCAGTCAGGCAAACATAGCTAACCGCTGTACCACCGTGCCGCCGCCCCACGGGACAAATGCAGGGCTGACACACATTGAAAGGAGTAGGACGGAGGAACGCCTCGTGTCATCACTCGAACAGCCACCTCCCGCCTCCTCTCGCCCCCCCCCCCCGGCAGCTTACAAGCCCAGGCTTGAGTTCACAGTTCTCCCACAGCTCAGACAAACCCATTGGGTAGCCTGTTTTCGGATTATCTACAGAGGCGACAAGCTCCGGAGACGCCGCCAAACAAAAACCCTAATTACGCCAAAACGCGCCGCGCTCTTCTCGCAACACGGTGTCGCCGCAATGTCCCTACATGAGCCACTGGGCTTTGTGAAGTGTTGTAGGAACGGATATGAATCATGATTTTTTTTCTCCAGATGAAACCAGAAAACAACGGCTTGCACGAGATAACGATTCTTGATATCAAGATGATCTGTTTCTCCATTGGCCTATTCATTGAATTCCTGTCTGTTTCTTTACACAAGTGAATAAATGGACATTTAAAACGAGTCCACAATCTCCGGTTGCTAGTTCCTTTTTAATTGATCAGCGAATTGCTCAAGTGTAGACTTCACAAGTTCCAATATTCAATAGGTGCGAACGTATGTTTCTTCTTGCTCACTGTGCTTCCACGTTTCTTTTCTTCTTTTCTTTTTTAGCGGATAGATCAAGGACGACCACCTTATTGTGTCTGTATACTAAATTAGACAGGAGACATACGGTCAATACTGTTTTATAGAGAGAACGATAAAACATTGAAAGTGTTATCAATACACACCGTACATAACAACCATTCAATAAAACGTGACCTATCAAAAATGGCACAGTACTGCGTGCGGAATCTACAGAGAAGGAACATCACATTCACGTAGAAATACTCTTTTGTGGTTGTCGTTTTTTCACGAGAGTGCATATTGTGCCCTTGAACAGTGAAACGCCGCTGCAGCGGGGGCTCGGCAGTTAGAGCGGGTGGCTTTTGTCCGTCCGTCTCCCCAGACCTGCATGAAAACCTGAGCAGACGCAGACTGCGCGTGGCACCGAGGCAGGAGCCGCCCTGCGACTGTAAAACAAAAATCACGCCGGGAAAGAGGTTCCTCTGCTCGCTCGGAGGTTAAAGTTGTGTTTGCGTCTTCATAGACACGTCAAAACATGAACACGGCAGAAGGGAGAGGAAGATTTTTACTTCTTCCTTTATTTAAATCCATTCACAGCAGGCCCATATTGAATCGTGGTGTCTTGTGAGCCCACGCGGGCTGAGGATGGATTATAATAAAACCTCCATTTATTCACTCAGCGGCGTATTGGATACAATGTCCCGAACACAAAAGGTGTAACGTACACAAACGCTTTTTTTTTTTTTATTTTATTTTTTATCACTTGGGCCGATTACGAAGCAAAAACGCGACGCGTCCGCCGGTGCCTGCTGCGCATTCCTGCGGGACACACGGGGAAGGGCGATGCACTTTGGAAGGTAACATTGCACTAATACAGCAGGAGAGGGAAAAAGCCTGTTAGCTGATAAATAGAAAAAAAAAAAAACAAAGAAAAAAAAAACTGTAAATGTTTTATGAGGTGGAAAAGGCATTCAATTTGTCTGCTTGTGTGGTTGCGCGGTGTGTTTCTGTGCAACTGCAAACAAAACCCTGTTTACGCACGTGCAATGATTAAGTGGTTTCAATTTGATGCCACACACACACACACACACACACACACACACGCACACGCACACACACGCACTCACGCACACACGCAGAGGCCTCCGCTCTTTCCTTATCTGTCTTCCCGGACGGAACCCGCTCGGGCCCTCAGACAAGTCGGGGAGCCGAGCACATCGGCCAGTGACGGCCCGGGGGCGGGCTAACCGCCACCTCTGTCGGGGCTGGTGCCATCGAGCTGTATCCCCTTCAAGGGGAGCAGGAGGGGGTCTGGCGGGTTGATGCGTTATCCAACGAGCAGGCTGCGCACGTTCGCTATAAGACATGATTTGTCTTTGCACGTCCTCTTCCGGCTCGTGTCGGCGAACACGGACGCCGCGTCTCTGACGAAGTGGGAGCGACGCTCGGCATCGTTGGGGCCATGCGTATACGGCCAAGGGATTCTACTCTTGGACATCTGCGGCCCACGTCGGCCAACCGTCTGAATGGGTGTCGTGCTACGAAGCGGAGAAAGCTCGAGAGGTTTAGGAAACATTGGCGAACGGGGAACGTGCCTCAGCGAAAGATCGTCTAGATTCCTTATGAGTGTGTGCGCTGAAGCCAAGCGCCGCTATAAAAACAATGCACGTGTGGGCACAGGAGGCTGAAGTGAAAATATGTATTGAGGACTACAGCTGCTAAACCCATAAAATGCTGCATTTCAGTGCAGAGGGCAAGACAGTGTAGAAAAACACCATTATATTTAAGTGTGCGTGGAATTCCATTAATCCTTAAAGCCGGCATAAGACGCACTGTTGCAGGGGACCCCCCCCCCCTCCCCAACCCCTCCCAAAAAAAGAAAGAAAAAAATCAATAATACATAAATGTAACTCACCGTTGACGGACCGGCAAAGTTTTTCCCTTTTGAAGAAGTTCCCTTGTTTTGCACACGGCTGAGTGCAGAAACTGTCCAGTCATCCAGGAAATAAGGGAGCAGCCATGTGATTTACAGAGAGGAGTCCCTGTCATGCATCCAGTCCACCTGAGACGGGAGATCATTCTCCGTGTTCAGCAGCCCGTTGATGGATGGACTCACTCCCTTTATTGCTTTTTCTGGCCTCTGATCATCCCATTGTGGACACACTATTTCAACTTTCATCTCGACCGCGTCGCCGTAGCGCTATAAATTATATTGTTTACCGAGAGAACTGTGGTTTTTCGGAAGACATAAGTTCAAGGAAAGTTTGGCGCGTTCCTCCCCTTCCCCCGACCTTTTCCCACCTCTGTTCTCGGTGTGTGTGTGTGTGTGTGTGTGTGTGAGTGAAGAGTGGAAGGGGATTCGCGGCTCTGGTTGATTAAACCTCTGCAACTCAAACCACCTCTTGGCCTCAGTGTTTATTGGCGGGCACTTTCACAGAGATGCACTCACTTGGCACACTACACACAATGCACAAACCATACTGAAGCCCCCGTTTCTATCGGGCTCCGCTGCGCAACGAGCATCCGACGGTAATTCAAGGCCACGCGTGCCGGCCCGTATTGATCTCGGCGGACAGGGCATGAAGAACATGCACAAATCAGAGGCGCAGTAGTGTTCAATCGCCTGGCCCGCGAGATAAACCGCCGCCGCACTGTTGTCCGCGGCTTCTCCACGGCGTCGCAGCTGGAGGTTTTTTTCTGTTTCGTGCCATGTGTGCTAACACACTTTTTCATATATTGCGCAAAAAAAATTGTAGGTACGCTCGACGCGTGTACTCTCATCCATCGTGCAATCGCATCGGGGAGGCTTCTGATCGGTCCCAGTGTAATTCTGCGGCCTGATAAAGAACCAGAACATGCAGCCGCAGTCACAAAGACCTACAGTACCCCCAGGAGTCCTGCAGCAGATGGTCTGGACCCCCCCCCCCCCCCCGCACCACTGAGCCCCCGATCGCAACATCATGAAGCCAGCGTGGGATCACACGAAGAGACAGAAGACAAGCTCACTCTGTCTAATCTTTACATCAGCCGCTTTGAGTCGGTTAATCGTAGATCTGGTAACCTTTCTGGCTTCTGATCGGTTAGTTCCACCACATGCGACAAAAAGAAAAAAAAACTGCCAAAGCATGGAGATCAGTAAATCACGGTTATGCAAAGTTATCCGTCTCCATCCTGCTGTGTTTTTCATCGAGAACACATATCGGAACCCACACACTTTACACAAATTTGGTGCAAAGAAAATGACGATGCATGATGTTCAAACCTGCCGGGTAATACTGTTATGTGCACACTAGTAGCGCTGTGGAGCAATGTTTGTGAGAGGGGCCCTGATATGACAATTGGTGGAAGAGATATAATTGCACCAACACAGAAAAGGAAGGAAATTAGGCCTTTAGGACAGACTCAAAGAGTTTTGCTGAGGGTAAAAATACATCACGTGCCTTTAAATAAACCTTTGAATATACATTCATCCCGGCGCCATGGATCGTAGCGCCACTGTTATACAATGCCCCCCCCCCGCAGCTATTCAGAAACAAGCACATTCCACGGCCATGATATATAAAGGACGCAATCATCCCCTATTATGACATGTAATTCATTTCTTCTGGACTGTGACAACGGCACGAACATGTCACGACCGCGTGCCGTTCCTCTAATTGCACTGGGTGCAAATGTCGGTGACACGCCGCCGCCGCGTCCGGAGGCGGAGAAATCTCCCCAAACACAGAGTGTCTCTCTTCCTCACTGGGAGTTTTTTTGTCTCTTCACCTGGAGCAAAGCTCATTTCACTGGAAAATTGGCTGTATACCACTCTGCCCCCCCCCCCCCCCCAGTTCTCCCCGCCTGCCTCTCTAAATTCAGCCATTATTGTGGCGCCTTAAGCGCTAATCCAATTAGCTATAGGAAGCAAATGGAGCTATCTCTTATTTCTAGCGTGTCACCTGTGCGGGGGGGGGGGGGGGCAACGGGGCTTTTTACGGCGATTATGACTCAAGGGGAATGTACGATACCCATGGCATGCAGATTTTTCTTTTTTCAAGCCTGCAGATAAGTTGTTTTCAACAGAAAATGACTCGGCACTCAGTTGGATTTAGAGAGAAAAGTGCAGTGAAAATGGTGGAAATCACAAACGTGGCCCCGCCGCCTCATTTGTCCTCCACAAACAGCTCTGCAAAATAGGTTGGGCTCGCGGCGTGAACTTCGCCATAGTCCCCCTTCAAACTTCACCGCTCGGCGACTGCGCCTCGACACCTCACTCGGCTGACCCCCGGACTGCGCCGGCCCCGGGTGGACGCTCAGACTCGCGGTCCGCGCCGATCTATTGACACACTGTAAACACATCTTCAACTGTGAAAGCGCTTGCCCCCCTCCCCCGGGGCTGCCCCCGGCAGCAGCCATATTTCTCAGACTTCTGCGCCCCGTGCCAGATGGTGTCAGTGCTCACGGTCTCGTGAAGAAAAGAAGAAGAAAAAAACACACCCTGCGTGGGCGGTGAATTCACAATGCACCTGCAGCAGTGACGTCCAGAACGAGTACAAAACGAATGGGCTCACTTCCGCCCCACAGTTCGGAGGCTCCGTGGAAAAACAACAACAACTGTTTTGAGTCATTTAAGTGTCGGTGTGTGTGCGTTTGAGTCTATTGCGGGATAAATCTGCCGCTCCTGTGAGTTGCGGCCGCATCATATGAGCGGATAAGATGACGAACGACGGGAAGTCGGGGGCATTTCAAGATATGCCCTCCAATAAATCTGACTCCGCATTTGAAGCTGCCGCGTCTCTCTTTGAACGTCACGCGGATTTCCGAGGCAGGGCAAGCTGGCTCCGGCTCTGTCCTCGTGCGTTTTATGGAATAGATTATTAAATGCACGGCTCTGATATTTGGGGTATGGGGGGGGGGGGGGGTTGATGATAATGACCCAGTTTACACTCTGGCAGAGAACTGTTATGTGGAATGGCAGAATGGAAACACGACTAATATGCAAACTTACTCCACTTTGGACTCTGGGCTCTCAGTTCCAACGTTTGTGAATGATCGAAGGCAGGATTTTGACCGTCAAAGTTCAATCCTATGCAGAAGCAGCATGCAAAGTGATTCGTTTCAACAGATCATTTTGCAAATATAAAAGCTGGCGGGTCCTTATTGTGGAGCTGTGATCAAATCCAGTTCTCGTAGTACAGGTTTGCAAATGGGCAATCATTGCCAAGTGAATCCATGTATCTTCCCGACTTTGATACTCATTTAGCAATTGGCTTGACGACGCTCATTAAACTTGAAAACAGGGATTCTGCAACTGAATTTCATAATTTATCATAATTGCAGCTCGAGTCAGACACAAACTACATGGACTTGGCCAGTTTGCATTTTTTATTGTAGGGGGGAAAAAAATGTGTTTGCTGGAAAACCCATCAGTCATTATTCAAAACCAGTGGTCTGACAGTTAATTGGGCATTTCTTTAAAAGGGAAAAAAAAATACAACATCATCAGTCTGCCGTTTGTCAATTTGACACGTTGCCGTGGCCACAATATGTATATATAAGAACCCCCCCAACCCCCATTGCAACATGCAAAATGTCCAAGGTGACGTGAAATGCAGTTTGCGTGCTGCACTGTGTTCTCTGGCAGTTTTTGCACGAAGGGCTGGACATAGCCCCACATAGCTCCGACAGACCTTGCCCGCGGTGCCGCCTGCCATTTCGACACCCCGGTGCCCCGTCATGACGACGGCTCTGCCTTTTGCCCTCTCCGGGGCCTTTTGTAACATTGCACGGCCTCGGGGGTGGATTGAAAGTCGATGAAACGGACACGGAGGGCAGGACCTCGCTGCCTGGTGGTTTTGGTTTCTGTTTTCAATACTAGCGCCCGTCTGCAGAGGACAGCTGCTCTGGAGAGGTCGGGTGAGGGGAACTTTCGACTCGCTGTGCCTTATCTGTCTATTGCATCTGAATACGATTGAAGCTTATCTCGTTTTTTTTTTTGCATCTATGCTAAAGCTATCGTTGCACATCATAAGTTGCAGAGAACATTCAGCTGTTTGATACCGTTGCAGAACGAGTGTCACGAGCGACAAAGGCCGTCGGCCACCAAGCCTCTACGAGAGGCTGCTCTCACCGAACGCAGGAGATGCCGCTGCCGAGTTTGATTTTTTTTTCATCAGAAAAGAGAACCACGTGTTTGCAGGCCACGAGTTAAAACCACAGATCTTTGGCAAACCGCTAAATGAACGCTTTCCCTTCGATCGAGCGTCGAGGAGAGGTCGGGCCGCCAGCTGTGCGGCAGCACAATCTCCAATCTCCACGTCGCTGACGTCTTTCGGGGAGAATGGAGAGGAAACAGAGCCGGTCTAATTGAGACAAAAGTCCAACCCCCTGCCTGCACGAGCCGCCAGCCTCTTGACTGACGACGCTTAATGTTGGTAATTAAATCGAGAGCACCAGTCTCTCAGGATGATGCGCAATCACAGGACGGAGAATCTCACCACGTCTGGTTCACTGTAGGAATCCGCGGGACTGCAACTGTTGAGATCGGCGTGGTCCGGATGCCTCCTTCGCAATCACTCATTTCGTCCCCCTGCTATTTTGTGATTGTACTTCACAGAGAAAAAAATAAATTAGCACCACTTTCACGGCACACAATTGATGCACATACGCAGCCACCAAACCTATAAAAAACAGAAACAAAAAACACACCCAGAATATGAAGCTTACTCTTGGAACACACAAAGAAGTGTCTCTCAATATTTGATATCCATCTCACAATGTGTGACTCTTGCAGCAGAAGATACACAGCCCATGTCAGCAGGGTGCTAAATTATTTAGAATGAGCTTGAATGGTAGCATGACAGTGATTAACAGATGGCTAAGTCTGGCTGGGATAAGGGCCCCTGTCAGGCAATGTCATTTTAGGACGATTCATTTGTTCAATCACCAACGGGGCGTTTAAACTCATTTTACTTACTTTGCTTTCTTTTTTTTGGGGGGGGGGGGGGTATGATCACGACACCCTCAAGAACAGTTGTTTATCCAGTGGCCAGACACCAAATACTCAGAGCTGTGATCAACGCACCGGCCCTACAGCACTGAACAACCTTAAAATGTTTATGAGGTTTTGTATGCAGCGAGGCAACAGCTCATCGGGGTACGGATCCCTTGAGCTCCCTAAACATTCACTGGTGCTTTGTTGAGCACATTATCCCGGGATTTTCACCGATGCCCGTCCTCTGTGAGGCAAGCTCACCAACAGCGTAGCCTGCTAGAAAAAAAAAAGGATATCTACGAGGTTATCTGAGAACAACTGGACGGCTCCAAATTCAGGTGTGAACACACCCGAGGCACATTGAGATGCACTTTGAGATCCGATCTTTACATTTCGGAGGAGGTTCTGGGACGCGTGTGGCCCCATTCTTTTGGCAGCGGCAACGCAAATGTCTCCTGGGCCACATTGAAGGACCGCCTACTCAGCTGACGTCCTCTGGCCCACCACAGTTTCTTAATGAACAGCCAAAAATATTCCAACACTTCTCAGTGTTTCCAATAAACTGATTTATTTATTAATTATTAAAATGTATTTCATTGTAGAGCAGCTCACGGCACATTGATTAACTCTCCCACACACACACACACACACACACACACACACACACCACACACGCACACGCACACGCACGCACGCACGCACGCACGCACGCACGCACGGATATCTGCCAACGGACCCGTTTGTCATAGTCAGACTGGCTAAACACAACATTATTTGGTCTTTGCAAACAGAAATGACATGCGTATTTGCATATAGAGCGGGGGGTGGGGGGGGCGTGCGATCCAATCACAAGTGGTCACTCAAGATGCATGTGGAGATGCATTCTAATGCCCATCGTGAACTGACGTACTCAGAGCTGTCCACCTTGCAAATGCATCTTGGTGCATTCCACCAAGATGCATTTTAATGTCAGGTATGAATAGGGTCACGTGGCTTCTTTAGCATCTATGTATATTTATCAAATATAGAATAGAAGATATGATATCCATCTAGGTCTTACCAAGCGTATGTGTGAGAGGAAGTCTAATGTGCTTGTGCTCAACCTATTTAGCCAGAGAAAGACTGCAGAAAACCATGAATGGGAACATGGTCTACACTTCTCTCAATCCACCCATCACTTTTACAGGACATTAAAACATCAAATTTGTACTGAAGGTCAGCAGCATAGTGGAATTAGGAAACATGATGGTCACCACCAAAAGCACAAGAATGTCAGTTTGGCAAGTAAGATGGGAACCATTTGACGTGAGTTGCCGCCATAACAAACCCTTTGCTAGGGTGTTACGTTTAGTATTTAATGGTCAGATTAGTGCACAAAGGTCAAACTTGACGAGAATACCGCAAAAAGTGGTCAAAATGAGTTTTCACAAGTCTTCGGAATCTTTGGCGACAATCGAGCCCCAAACTTTGGTAGTTGTTTGGGATGTTTGAATTTCTATCTGAGTTCAGTTGTCAGTTCGCCCTGCAAGAAGCAGTCGGGCTATTATGAAGCATGGTCTGAATACTAACATCTGCAGTAATTATTTACTTCATCGCCGCCAAAGCTAAAGCTTGTTTTCACATTAGAGACTGGGGGGATGATTTACAAACTATGACACGTTCGCTGTGCATGAGCTTGAGAGAATTTTTCAAAGCTTGAAAAAGATAAAGTAAAAGTCACTAATTGGAAAGGGACATCAAAAGCTGGGTTTCTTTTTTTTTTTTTTCTTCAAAAACAACGACGAGGTCTTCAGCCTGCAGCCAAAACAGTGTTAAAGGATCTCGAAATTTCATAACCAGAACAAACAGAACTAGCTGGCTTTTGTTCACGATTTATGTTTTAGCCAGTTTCTGAATAGGGAAAGAGGTCTCAGACTCTTCGACCCCATTGTAGGTAAACCAAAGGGGAATTACTGCATTTCTCTCTTGGTCTAGTGGGGGGAAAAAACAGACTGCCAACACTTCTCATTTCTAACTATGCCTCTGATTACCACGGATAACAGTAATGTGCTTTGGGGAAAAAGATTAAAAAAAAAAATTTAAAAAAAGGAAAGATAGCACAGAAGGCCCTCTGGCTGCAAGTGCTGTGAAGTCGACCTTCAGCCCGTGGCTGAAGCAATGTGTGGACTGTTTGGCACGGGCAGCTGCTCGATTCAGCGGCCAAACAACTGCGAAAGCAAACAGTTTGTGGCAGGGTCGGCGCTCCGGCGGGGGACAGCGGCGAGGGCAGGGGCACCGTTTAGCCGGTGGGCTCGCCGTGGCCCCTTCACACTGCGAGCGCAGGGGCCTCCGTCGGCCCAGTTCTTCGAATTTCTATTGAGACGGGAACAAGTCGTCACTTCGAAGAAAATAAACCTGATCTGAGTGGAACTAAAACTTCTCATCTAGAGGTCTATTTGTCGGGGGGGGGACGACACTTGGCTTTTGGTTCAAGAAATATGTCTTCCATGGCTGCTGTGACTATAGGCCTTGTAATTACCCCCGCGAATACGTTCCAGATTTATTTGGTGCTTTACGTTGTGGGAAAGTCGGTGTCCACCATCAGCACACAAGCAAAACCATATTTGAATGAACAGGTATTTTCCCACCAAACTGCAGACAGTTCAGAAATTAAGGGAAAAGCCAAAATTCCTAAACAAGGTGTTGGTGACTGCGGAAGTGAGCCGCATCATTGTGATTCTCATCAGATCATCCGTTGTCCCCCTTTGCTACCCCACGTGGAAGCATTTGCATTTTCTGTCGCGCTCCTCTCATTTACTCAGCTTTTTCCTTCAATTTTTTCCCCCACGTCTGCAGTCTAGGACGAGGTGTAAACTAAATCTGAGTCAATCAACAGAACAACCACTGGGATTGGCCGGAGCATCGGCCCCATGCCTGGCCACCACGTTTTTTTTCCTCCATTCTTCATCGCAGAGTTTTCTGTCTTTTGTTCTACAATAAGTATTTCTCTTACATTTTCAAACACGAAATATGAATAAAATGAATAATTGTTATTGTTTTTACTGTAACTCCATGAAGCACCGGCTGTGTGCAAAGGGTCAGTAACACAGAGAGGTGGCTCACACTGTGTGGTATGACAACAAACATCGTGAGTAATACACGTGTGTGTGTGTGTGTGTGTGTGCGTGCGTGCGTGGTACAGCGGGATACACAAACACTCACCCACCCACAGCCGTTTAGTTGGAACATTATTTTTTTTTTTTTTGAGGCTTCAAGCATTGAAAGCTTTTAAATTAGCGCCGGTCCAGCCCTGCCTATGACTGAGAAAGCGAAATGCCCACAAGCCACAGTCATGGCACATTGTATCAGTGTCTGTTGCTGGATGATCATTTCGCTTAACACGGGTAATTATCACGTTCGACGTGACTAATTTAATTGAACAGAAATCAGTGTGGGGCCTCCTCAGGCATCGGGCGCCGTCTATGTTCACTTGGTTGTTTTTTATATGCCCAAACTCCGCCGTGTTCTTTGGGAACGTGACAGATAGATAGATGAATATATTATCTTTTCGCGCAGCCGACAACTGCGTAGATGGAAATGACAACATTAGCTACGGCTCAGGGTTGAATTTCTATTCCCACCTCTTCATCCACCGTCGCAAACAAAAGTTAGAAAAAAATCTTCTTGGCAACAGTTTCTGGGTTTGACCTTTTTTATGCACTAACTTTCAAGATTCTTTTTTTATTCACTTCATATGAGATTATCTTTTATAATTGCTTTGCTATTTCTTTTATTACTTTTTATCTTGTCAGTCACACTTTGTTTTATTCTATTTATAAAAATAGTATACATGTACATCCATTTATCAACATTTGGGCTCAGTGCTGTTTGATATATATATATATATATATATATATATATATATATATATATATATATATATATATATGCCTTCATGTTGCAATATTTGTTTGTGCTAGATGGAGTTTTTCTGATGTTATTTTTTATAACTTGAAAATAAACTTGAAAAGTTCTCGTGTGCTTGGGTTTGAAAAGTACTATATAAATAAAATGTGTTATAACTATTATTATTTATTTCTCTTTTGGGTTTTTTCACAACTTCAAAGTGACGAAACATTGGTATTGTCTGACAGTATGTGACCCGAATACGGCCGAGTCTTTGGCGCGCCGTTGATGGATACGTTTCTCCCACGATGCATTGCACAAAGGAAATGGAGGAGCTGCACACAGTTGGAAAACAAAGAAAAAATACATTTTACACAGGCGGCGCTGCTGAAACAGCTCTGGAAATATCGACAAAAAAAAGGATAAAGCCTTTTAGCACTAAGCTGGCTATTTGGGAAGTTTATAAAAAGGATATTATGATGATTAATGTGTGGTCAATATTATATAGGATTAGTATCAGTGTGAATCCAATGCGTATTCAACATGGTTGCTGCCTTTAGCAGTGGTCAAACTGTACAGTGGGTGGACCACCTGCAGACAGTAGGTACAGGTGTAAATATTCATCTATTGAAATCCACATGGGAAGAGGTGAGGATGTGGGCCGCAAGAGGCGAAATGACGTTACGTCAGTCATCTTATAATCCAAATGTCAGCCAGGCCTTTTTTTTTCTTCTTCTTCTTTCTTTCTATCTTTATTTTTGATAAAGAAACTGAGTTATCAATCTGCCCTCCCATCGCTGCTGCTGCTGCTGCCATGGTGACAGCAAGGTGTAAAGACCGGTGAATAAGAGGCGAGCGGAAAGGAATACGTCGCCGCCGATGTGTTACATGAAATTGACCAAACCTTGAATCAATGTGTGCTTTGACCGGGGCGATACCACACCACAAGGGACCACAATCGGGGGTGTTATTCGTCGTTTGTGAGCAGGTTTTTTGAAGCCATCATCCCCCCTGTCATGTTCAAGGCCACCACTTTGTATGTTGCACCACACGTCTCCCAGATGTCGGCTTCGCAAAATCAAAAACAACTGTTGCATTTGTAGCCGAGGGGATTGAGGAGGACGGGAGCATGTGAGCGGAAAACAGACAGAAATCAGACAATACCTTAATTCCAAGGGTCCCAGAGACACAATATAATCAGACATTTCTAGTAGAGACATTAGTAAATACGCTATGCAACTATTTCACTCTGTGGAAAATAATAACTTCTGCAAATATATTCATAAGGAATGAGTCCAAACGCGATAAAATCAAGGCTTTTCGCGTGTCGCATCTTGAAAACTTTTACACAAAGGTGTCGCTCTGTGGTTCGCTCTTCACCGCCCCCTCACCCGTTTGCCTGAGAATCAAAGTGACTTTTATATTTTCTTTACATCCAGGGTTTTTTTTTGATTTGACATTAAACATGCTCCGCGCGGGATGGAGATTGCATCAAGATTAACTATCGAGCGCGGTGACAGTTTAATTAAATCTGCTTGCTGCCCACCAGAAACGGGCCAGTTACGCAGGTGCTGATGATACAATCGCACACGGATTTGCCTTAGTGGGCGGATTGTTATTTAAAATATTCAGACAAGAAGAAAAAAAAAAGAAAAAGAAAAAACGACATCACCAAACTGTTTCCAGTTGAGTAATTGTGTTTGTTGTGAAGCGCTCCCAAACAACAAAGGCAATATTCACACGCGCACACGCACGCACACACACACACACACACACACACACACACACACTGTTAACAAGCGCGACAGTTGCAGAATAAAAGGACATGACCGAAGTTTACAAGCGGCTCTTCTTTAAACAGATTTGACGTGAATAAAAAGTTTTAACATCGGCCTCATTCTCTCCTCTTCGCTTAAGTCATCCCTCAGGGCGATTCATACGTTTGATCCTACACGGATTAAAAAACAAGTGGAAAAATAAAATCCCAAATGTGTCGACATAAGGAGGAAAGCATGGACTTCAAGTAGAACAGACGCTGTTGTATTTAATGTTGAAAGAATGTGTGTGTGTGTGTGTGTGTGTGTCCTACAAAAGGGAAAAAACGTTGATGTGTCTGTTATGATGTGTGAATGTAGCCTGCAAGGACCGATGTCACATTTTGTCATCTTCTCATTTGTTTATCTCAATCTCTCGAGCTTTTATATAGGGGTCCATTCAAGCAAATTCACCAAAAAGAAATGAATAAAAAGAAATTTCTGCCTTCACCCCGCTTGGTGGAGGTGAAGCTCATCGCTTTGAAAAAACAAAAAAGGCAAATTTCAAAAATGGAAATGGACTCGTATTCAGACGAGACTCATACGCACTAAGTCCTCTCACGCAAGACAAGCTTTATGCACGTCTGTAACATGGCGACGTCGCCATTTTACGGAAAATATTGGCGGGCACACTGACATGCATGGCATTCTAATTATTATTATGATATCTATCTATTGATAAGCGTCTTTGAGCATTTAGAAAAGCTCTACACAAATTTGATGTATTATTATTATTATTTTTATTATCTATTCAAGAAAATGGGACCATATTACACCAATTGTGTGTAAAATGTCCTTAAACTGTGTAAATAATAAATGTTGTGCTGCTGTGCTCCTTTTAATACGAGGCCATTATGTATTCATACATATTTTTCTCTCTCAGCAGCCTCAACTCCGACTGACTACACTTTTAAGCCTCTCTTGAATCGGAAAAAAAGGATAAAGAAAACACATGTCATCATGTGTCATCTCCTTGCTGAAAAATAAACGCACAAATAAGTCGGCGACTCGTGCGTGCTCAAATATGCGCACGAGCCCAATATACTTGCTCTCCAGATTTGCCCGAGATAATTCAGAAAGACGCCACAATGCCGAGCTGGTTGCTGTTCAATTCGAGGGCGCCGGATCAAAGCTCTGCATTACTGTACACACGCTGCATAACGATGGAGACAGAAGGAAGCGGGGGCACGAGGAAACTCGATCCTCTCGGCCTGAACACTGAGTCACTTTCACCCAGCTGAAAGACTCGGCAGGTCTTTGAGATTTGAATCAACGACTCGAGCGAACGCGGAGGGTTTTGGTCGCGTCCCACGTCGACGCGGCGCCGTTCAGACCCGTTCGACGGAACTCCACGTCAACGAACGGGACGGGAGCGTTCAGCGCCCCCCCCCCCGCTCTCCGGCGGCCCTCGGCCCAGAAGTGACGCCGGTGCGTTCTGTAGTATGACGGAGGAAAAGGAATCACAGGCAATTAGGTTGCCTTCAAAGCCTCTTTACTTTCTTCTAACAACAACACGACCCCGGAGGACCTCACCTTATACGGGTCTGTTTTTTTTAAGGAAACTAATAAAGGTTTGTCAAGCTGCGGGCGTGGGCTGTGGAAAAAAATGGCGACAAAGGTCGCGCCGCCCCTGTCGCCGCCGTGCCCCCTGATTTGTTCAGGCTGTTCACAGGGCTCGTCCTCCTCGGAGATCAGAGGTGCTGCCGACTCCTCGTCCCCCGCGAGGACGCGTGCGGAGGAACACAATTAAGTGCGCTTGTTCGGTCGGCCCGCCACGTGCCCCCCCCCCCCCGAGCCAAAGCGGCGACGACGAAGGTTGCGGCCACGAGGAGGAGGAGGATGAGGAGGAGGAGGAGGAGGAGGAGGAGGAGGAGCCGGACGCCTGATCACAGCGACGGAGTCCGCGGCGGCCCGCGCCCAAAAATCGCTTCTCGCGAGCACATTGGCAGCGAGCGCACGAGGCCCCCCCCGGCGGCTCAATTATTCAGCGTCCGGAAGGGGATGTAATGACTTCCTCCGGGTTTATTAATGACCCGCGCCTCGCCTTATGTATGAAAGGATACTTTGTGTTTGTCCGGAAGATGAAGGAGCATGAGACTGAAGTTGTTCGCCTCCATCGCGACGCAGGCGTCAGGCCAAATAGATTTCCCTCTTTTCACTCCGCCTCTGTGTACATGAAAGCCATTTTGATTCCAATTTCAAATGCTTGATTGCCTTATTTATTTATTTATTTATTATTATTTTTTTCAAATACAGGCGATTACTTTCCTTGGAGTTTTATTTAGCTGTGAGATAACTTTGAGATCAGTCGATATCGAGCGTCAGCTCCAGCATCCGTCTGCATGCCGACACGCGTTACTTTTGTTGAAAAGCAGAATAACACATCATATGCAAAAAGTGATTCCAAGAAAAAAGAGAAATGGAAGAAGTCGCAGCCTTGAAACTGAAGTGTCCTTGTGTTAAAGCGGGGGGATGCTGAAAGGTGGCATATTTAAAAACGACACTAATGAAGAGAGTGGCGCGATGAAAGCAAATTTTTCCTCAAGGCCTGAATCTCTGTGTGACTCTGAAAACACTCTTACCACCCCCACCCCCCCCCCCCCCCATCCCCTTAAAAGAAAAAAAGTTGTCAAGTTGCATTTAAATGAATTTCAAGTCGCATTCACAGCTGCTGTTGGCAAAAAATAAACCTTCTCCTTTTCATCTGAGGTCAAATCCTTCTAACGAAGTTGCAATGATGGCTCTCACCGCACTCGTCTCCCTGTGGAAATGTTAATTAATGGACTCGCATGGGACTGGGATAACGCAGCGACAAATCTCCACACACACACACACACACACACACACACACACACACACACACACACACACACACACACACACACACACACACACACACACACACACACACACACACACACACACACACACACACACACACACACACACACACACACACACACACACACACACACACACACACACACACACACACACACACACACACACAGTCACAACTGAGCACGAATCTCTGCCAATGCTGCCCGGACCTCTGAAGAGGCAATGTTCTTTATGATTATTGGACATTTTTAAAGGGCTACTCCACCAATTTTACAGACGGATAGGAGTATTTGTCACGTGGGCTGCTGCCCAGCCAGTGAACAGTTGGATAATGTCTTCTCTGGCATTGCTATATCTAATATCGGACCTCTGACACTAGAATTAATATCAAATTCAAATGGCCATTCAGGCTGGTTATCTGGAGAGAGCTACAAACTGGTAATATTGATTTGGACAGAAGTCTCAAACCAAAAAACAGTGTTGGACGGATTATGAGACACGTGTGACCCAGCTTGATCCAGATGAAGACATAGTAAAGACGGGGAGACATACGCCGCGTCGATTTTGAAAATTCTTTAAACATTTGTAGAAATACAGCAGTGTAGAAATACTCCACTACAAGTAAGAAGAAAAATGTATGTACTCGCATGATTCTTGTACTTTTTTGGAGTAATGTCTTCACGGTGGAATGCTCTTAAGCTTTGGACAAAAGCATCTGCTTAATGACTGTAATAGAGTCATACATTCAAGAAATGCAAAAGTAATAGCACCAAAGTAAAAGTGCTCAACATGCAGAATGGCCCACTTCAGAATAATGCATTAAATCATGTAATTGGAACATTAATATTGATGCACTTGAATGCTGTAGCGAATTAAAGTGGGGTATATACTGTATATATTGCTGCGCATGGGTTTCATTTCATTTTCATTTTTAATTCATATATCCATTTCAAATATGTTGAAACAAAGTAGATAAATGAGAAAACGAGAAAAAAAAAAGTTAACTGAGGCATTCATCTTACCTTAAAATATTACACCATTGTACATCTGCTGATTATATTTTGTATTAATAGTCTAAATATTTAGCTAAAGTTGGCACATAAATCTAGGGAATGGAAGTAAAGGGGTTTATTGACCTGCAACAGAGAAATCGAGCGGGGATGTAATATCATCGACGCTGACCGACACCGGGTAAAAGACATTACACACCGACTCCCCACCTCTTGACGCTTTCTGCTCAAATTTGTTACATTAATTCCCCCCATTTCTCTCCGGTTGCTGTCCCGTACGTCACGCTGTGCACTCAGTCATAGACAAATTGGAGCCGGTGCACAGCGTGACGCGTGATTGCCGGCGCGCGCGGGAGATCGCTGCAATCAAACATCTCGGGGCGACTCCGTTGCGGCCCGAGCCACCAGGTGGCCCCTTTTTTGCCCCCGCGCCTCCGTCGGCTCGGCAACCGCTCGGCTCCCGCTCCCCGAAAGCGCGCGTGCTCCGCGTGGGTAACCTCGCCGGGGCCGAGGCAGCGAAACCCCTGCGAAGCCAATTTCTCTCCGCTTATTAAATCTCCCACAGCACATTCAACGGCAGGTTGTTGGGAAAATAAGCACCCCGCTGATGGCGTGTGCGATAGAAGGTGTTAGCGAGCTTTTGGGGGGGGGGTCTTCTGACTGAGAAAACAAGAGTGCCCTCGTGGAAAAAAGACCCCATATGTCACAAAACACAGGCTTTGAAAAGGAGACCGCTTCTCATTTCCGGTAGCTAACCGGACCGACCCCTGACCTTTTCCACTATACCTTAACGTTTGGTACGCCTGCAGCTGGGACACCCCAACAACCCCCATCAGGGAGAGAACTCAAATAATTTATCTTAAAAAGTAATTCTGAAAGTTTTCTGTTGACATTTTTTTAAGCCCCTGCTAATTTCCCATACCTGTTCCTAGAAGGGCTTTTAAAATAAGACATGTGAAGAACCAATTGGGATTTTATTTATGTTTTATTTTACCAGGAAGGTCCCGTAATAGGGATAACCTTATAAAAGCAGTAGTGCTATGTACCAGTGTATATTTACACATAGCCTCTGATACTGTACTTTGATAATTCAGTTGACATGGAGGAGGCAGGGTTTATGACCTATACTGCAGCCAGCCACCAGGGGGCGAGCTAAATGATTTGGCTTCACTTTTGGGAGCTGTCATGTCGTCCATCTTTATATACAGTCTATTGTATAAACACCTACTTTGCCCCCCACATGATTGACTGGTTTTCAAAGAATTCTTCAGTTTCATTTTAAAATCTTGACAATTTCCCTGTACAGGGACATCATTTACTTAATTAAAATCCTTTGCCAACATTACATTCTTATCTATTTGCCCAACAAGAATGATCAGACTAATTAAACATTATTCAGACATTACAGTCAAGAAAAAGGTTTTTTTTTATGTGGAAACATTTTTACTGCAATATGTAGATCAGTCTGCTTAGAAATTCTGGATTAATTAGTAAGATATAAATGTTGTTTTTCATACAAGAATTTGATTTAGCTGGATATAAATCTCCATCTTATTCAATCCATCTTGTCGTCATTTCGTATTCATGTGAACGTTTTCCGAAAAAAGTTGCCTCAAGTTCTGTGATTTCTGTTTCAACATTTGAAGCATATAAAAAACAACAAAAATATTTTGGTGCCGGCTCAATTATGGATCCTTCCTTGGGCATGAAACTCAATTAAGATGTGATTTTCACATCCATTTTTTCTCCCAGAGTGCTTCCTCAAGAAAACGCCACAGGCAACTAACCTCAGTGTAATAGCAATATATCTGTTTTCATGATTAATATGCATTACGGGAAAAAAAAAAGGAAAAAAGAACCACATATATATTTCCCTCTCCGGTTACTAGAGATTATGTTTTAATGGGTCAAACATCTAATGGGTTTTGTACAAGCAATCAGGCTGCAGACTTCATTTTTTCCTTTTCTTGGCAATTTGTATGGAGGAGAGGAATTTACATCCACACAGTCAAACTCCCCAAACCTATTACGGAGAGATTGGAAACAACTCCAATTTAATGGACGTCGCAAAAGAAAATAACTTGATGACAAATGTCTTTAATACCAAGTATGAATGTAACAGCCGCTTTGGTCCGAGTGAAGAGCAACAGTACGGGTCGTAGTAACTTGCGTGAACAAACAAGTCTAATCAGCACTAATTGTTAAATTACAGATAAACGTCGCAGCTCGTTTGTTAATAATCGTGCATGATGAGGATTATTGCACAATGAGATTAAAACTGTAGTTTGGAGAGGCAATTTCCAAACCACACGGATTATCTTATTAATTACATCGCAAAGAAAACGTAAGAATCACTGCGGAGAACAGAGAGCTCACGCGGAGGAGTGGAGCAGTGTGAGCCAATCCTTTTCGGCGTACGTCAGTATTTGATCTATTAAACGAGAGGATTTGTGTGGCGAGCGATGAATCCTAACGGCACCGCATTAAAACGACAAAGTGGTTGACAATCACTTCCAATCTTGCAACTTTGCCTTTTTTTGTGTTGCTCTGGTGGCCATGGTCTGTCGTACACGTCAGCGTCAATATAGGATAATTGCAAATAAGGATGCAGTGGGACTATGTGGTAGCAGCGTTAAATATGTTTTACGATCAGCAAAGTTTTTTCGATTGGCGAGATATGTAGATCTAAGGTGCGTTCAAGGCAAACGCAGAGCGAATCTTCATGTCGTGTTACTCGCGCGAGTGATACCAGTGAACCCGTGACTATCCTCCCGTCGACGTTTAGACGCAGACGTCGGTGGAACCTCAACGCATGTTGGCTTTAGCAACGCTGCGTCACACGGACATTGCGCTCGAGTTCAAATCTCTGAACTCGGGCGAGTGGCGCGGACTCCGCGTCTTTGTGTCATCTATGCGGCCTTCCATTGATTTTGTATGCGATTTCTCATCCTGCGGAAAAATTCGCTTTGCGTTTTGTGCAAACGCACATTTCATAGGATTTTAAGTGTGTTCAATATGAAATTGAGTTTGATGAAAGGTGGTCTTCGTTCCAGGCCACAGCTCTCGCAGGTAACAGAAAAATAAGCCGGACTGGACTTGGGGCCAAACCAAGTGCTCGATTAAAGGAATCCCTTAAAAATGTTGTTGACATATTCGACTTAACTGGTGTGAACTTGTGACATTTAAAAGTCAATTTGATTTCCCCCCCCCCCCCGAAAAAAAAACAGCTGACGCACAGAGAATCTGGGGCATTTGGAGTCCTGGCAAGTTGCCCCCAGCCTGTAATCCGAATTTCACGGCTCCAAAACTGTTGCAAGAAGCTGAATTAATTGTTGATTTCTGGTTATCTGCTAAGAGTGGAGCAGCATGGCAGTTTCGCCAATGGATGGACATTAGCCGCCAATAACACAGGGCGTTTCAGATAATGAATAAGGACGTAACAGAAACCCCACTC
The DNA here is from genome assembly GCF_022379125.1 of Scophthalmus maximus. Classification (NCBI taxonomy): domain Eukaryota; kingdom Metazoa; phylum Chordata; class Actinopteri; order Pleuronectiformes; family Scophthalmidae; genus Scophthalmus; species Scophthalmus maximus. The sequence goes on from NC_061535.1 coordinate 12,081,354, forward strand.
TCTTGGGACTCTTAGTAGATACGGAGGATTAGTGACACATGGTGATTCGGCTAACAGCTCTGGAAACGAGGGACGCGAGAGGACACTGTCCACTCACTGTGACGACAGCAGTTAGAGGGTAAAGTCATAATTGAAAGGCGATTATTTGAAACGGGACACTTTTTCATGACGTCTCTTATGGCCGGATTGATATTGCAGCTAGTTCCAATGACAGTCAAAGCATTTATAGGGGTTCATCCCATAAACCAATGTGGTAGGTCGTGATTTCACTTTTTGACAGCGTGCAACTTACAATGACGGCGTTTTGTGTTGAGAGTCACGTTCAAGGACATGTGAAGGAGCTTGATATTTCTAAATTTTGTATTCCGTGTCATTTACCGTCGAGTACGATGATCTGCTAATGAATTCACCTTTCAGTCCTCTCCCTTTACTGTAGGTCTCTGGATGAAGTCCTGATCGCATCGACACGGCGGAGCCCTGTGGATTTTGTCGTGCCATGACCCACTCTCACTTTGCCCCAGCCTCCAAAACCTCATCATGGACCCCGAGCCGCCTCTGTTTACAATGAAGCTCGGCACGCAGCAGCGAATCTCCTGGATGGACAAAAGCCCCCTGGCACAGATTGAAGTGAGCGGGCGTGTGCAGAGCCAGCGGAGCAGCAGACGGTGGCTTATAAGCCTCGAAACGGTTTCGTTTGGTGACGGTTCGATGCGAACGGAGGAAGATGCAAACACAACGGCGCGTTTCGGGAATCGGCTGGCTGGTGTGTCGCACCACGGCAGATTAGCCTGCATTGTTTGTTTTTTTCATTTACACTCATGCACCATGCTGTTGTCGTGGTTGTGGACGGTTTTGCTTTCAGGTCTGGGCATCGAAATTAAATGGAAATAAGCTTGTAAGAATAAAAAATTGCCCCCTCCCCCCACCCCCACCAGGTGGCTGGTTACAGAGTACGTGATAAACCCCGCCCCCTACATGTTAGCAAATAAGAGATGGACCGAAATGTGTCATTGTCATTAAAAGTCAAAATTGAACTTTGATATTGTCAAAACTGCAAAACTACTGCATAAATTATTTGTCTTTTTATTGAAATATATATACAGTATATATAAATTATTTGTCTTTTTATTGAAATGTGTATGTATATATATATATATATATATATATATATACAATTCTGTACCTCTCTCTGCTAGGCTGCAAAGTCATGTATTAATTTCATGCATTTTAGAGGGTGCAGTTCATTTAAAATTTGAATTGAGAACACAACTAGAGATGGTTCATAATAAACTTGAAAGAGACGGAGAGCTACGCAGAAAATGTATGGATTATTGTTTGTATTAAAAAAAATTCAAATTTTCCGAGTGAAGTCTGTATCGTTGTATCATCCACTTCCTTCTACTTCTTTGCTTTCCTCATATCTACTACTGGGGGGGAAAAAAATAAAATCTTTCCACAAGGTCAATTTAGTTGATCGAAAAAACACATGATCTTCATCATCTTCATGTGAAGTTTGAGTTAAAAATCTGTCCTTGTGATGAAAAAGGAAAAAGGACATTTTTGAATTGCAACTCTATGAAAACGTGGGCAAAGTCCATTCCAATTGATTTCATTTCTCTTTTTTTCCCACTTCCATTGTATTGACTGCCTTAACCACACACAAAGTCTACGGAGCCTTATATGCAGTGAAAGTGTCTTTCTTTTTTTCTATTCACGAACACGATGTGTGGACGCAAGTGAAGAGTTTATTTTTCCACTGTGACATTTTGTACAGCTTTATTGAATCATAATTCCTTAGAAAATCACAAAGAGCATTTTAGCACCGCTCATTCAGCCGGAGGTACTGTATTGCTTGTAAGAGAGTTTTTTTTTTTCCTTTCACAGTTTTATATAACTCATCCTTGGTTTGTCTTATTCAGAGAATTTTCCGCCATCTCTGGGGTCTAAATCACCAAATAAAAACAAGATTCGTTAGCACAGAAACATTGGTATGACTTGTTTACCACCAGTACCCTTGCTTTACACCATACAGTATCACACAGTGTATGCCAAGCCTCTGGTAAGCTCCCAGGAGATGCTTAAAGCTTGACAAAATGCACGCGCTCTTCTTCTCGATGACGCCGGGCGGTTTCGGCTCATGAAAGTGATTCGCGAGTCCAAACTCGTAGCGAAGCCTCCAACTGAGATTTGTATTTCATTAGTTAGATGCCGTGCAGCCGCTGAGCGGCCCCACTTATCCGACGATTGTACAATTCACACGTTGCCCTTGAGACCGTTTTTGGAAAAAAAAATCACTTCTATTTCTGCGCCACGGCTCCTCTCGCACCGGAGGAAGAAGAGTCGACGATCGCGCGAGGGATATTTTTTTTTTTCCCCTCTCGGTAAACGTGGTTCCAGGTGAGACGTTGCGCGTGATATGAGGGGGCTTTTAAGTAGCTGGGAGAGACGCTTGCAGTCCCGTGAGTCGAGGAGATAACATGAATATTTTTTATCGGGGAGAAAAGAGGCTCCTGTTGTTGTGCACTTTGTTATGAAGTAGCACATTTTGGAAGACGCAGAAAGAATATCTTCTTATTTTCTCTTCTTCCTATGAAGCCACAGTGACAACACAGGCCATTGGCCTTTTGAGGCTCTGCTTGTGGGCACCTTGGTGCTTTTATCTACAAGACATCCACGGTCTTCCGTCTTCCTCAATCACCATCCACTCCATCCATTGCTCCATTTCAATTGCGAGCTGACACTAGCTTTGCATTAAGGCATGTCACCGCTTCGTCTCGCAAAATGCAACCATAAGCTCGCGGCTACCAACCCTTCGCCGCCAACCGCTCCTGGCAGGAAGCGACGTTCGGAAATCTCACGTACAGCACCAACTTCGTGGGTTTACCATTTCCAGAAACTTGGTTTTACTTCAGTTTGTGGCTGCAGGTTTGGCCGTCGGGAGCATCGACTGCTCCGGCCAAACCCTTTCGCGCGCAGGACTCCAACGCGGGTATCAGAGAATGTGCGAGCATCGGGGCAGCACTGGTGCATAGAAACGAGGTGGGGGCAGACAGCAAATGTAACCATGGACTCACCCTGAGAGAACCTTTGGTCTGTCAATCAGCCGGCCCACCGCCGTCAGAGGGCCCCTGCTGGCAACGCTGAAAGTCTAACGCTTCGCGTCCGGGTCCAGCCCAGTAATGAGATCTCTGGGCAATCTGATTGAATTATTCTGATGATTCTCAGGAAGGCTCCTGCCTCGGGCCCCGACGCCCCTCGCCGATAAAGCCGGGCCATGAAAGAAAAGTAAGCACAAGTGATGGATACACAAATTCCATTTTCTTTTTTCAAAAGAGGGGGGCGATGAATGACCAGCCCAGTGGGGTTTCCCAGTAGTGGGATTAACATTGCAGTGTTTACTTTCAACCTCTGCTTTCCGCATACTTCATTTTTTTTTAATGGATTTGTTTTAAAAAAAGAATATTCAGTCATATCCTTGCACCTCTGCTGCCAGGTGTTCAACCTCTGGGCCGCCTTTCTGCTACCGCGTCTAACTAGCATTGATAATGAGTCTCCGGAGACCAGGAGTGAAAGACATAAAAGTTAGTGTTGCTTGATAAACACTGAATAGCAGCCATCTGCCGGCTTCCACTGGATGGAGGCTGGGAAATTGTAAAGAGCTTCAAAAAATGCAAATGAGCGGAGGCTCACAAACAAACTTAATCAACAACTAATAACGCAGCTGTTTCAGAGAGCGAGTACGAGAGCCAGAAATAGGTTTTCGCCCCTTTAATTGGAGCAAATTAATGATTTAGCTGAGCGTTAGCCGACTCAAGGCACTCATTGCGACTAATCTTTATCAAGCCATGCTCTGATGGATGTGGAAATGGAAGTGTAGGTATGAATAGATAGAATATGTTGATGCATATTTAGGAGTGGGATGCATTTCCGCGTTCGCTTGTTCGGTAATTTCACTTGATTTATGGCCGAGGCGACGCGCGGCTCCCCTGCTGCTATGTTCGGACCTCCGAGCTAATTGAAGGAGCTGTTAATCATTGTGCTCTCCGCAGAGCAGCGACAAAGGCGGTTGGCACGCGCGTATGTGGAAAACATATAGGTTTGCCCCTTAACTTTATCCCTGGTTATTGCAGTTGCACCACATGAATACGAAAACAGTTTGGTATTCCGCTCAGAAAAAAAAAACAGATTTGCCATCCATCTGTCTGTACAGCAGCCATGAAAGCGAGAAACAGTGATCGCGGTCGCCCTCCGAAGACGCTATTTAATAATTTCAGGGAGACCTTGACCCTTTGTCCAGCACATCATGTCCGAATTCCCCCTCAAACAACACCCCGACCACAACGGCCTTATTTCTGTGACGCGCGCCGTGGATATTGAGTCATATCATGTCAAAATCTCAGTACGTTAGTCTGTACTGAGCACGGCGGTGTTTGACATGAAACCATGAAGAACGTACCCTCTTGCACTGATTGATTGATCTTGATCAGACGTGAATTTGCCACATAAGTATCAGGTGGTAATACTCTGATTATTTTACATTCATCTCCAGTAGCAAGACCTCATATACAGACAGAATCATGAATACGAAAAAAGTTTGGATGTGGCTGACATTGACGACAATCGTCGTTACTGTGACCATTTACAATCACCACCATGTGGTTAAACACCCGGAGAGGAACTTGTTACACCTTGTGATAACCTTCACATTTTACACTTGGACCTGAGTTGACATCAATTATTTTATCCATTACGGGGTAATTACTCTGACATGACACGTTGAATCATCCAGTCTCTCTCTCTCTCTCTCTCTATTGATCGGCCTTCTGTACGCCGCCCTTTATACAAGAGTGCATATGTGAGCAATTTCGTTCACCTTCAACATCAGTGGCTCCATTTTCAGCCGCTTTAGATTCGCGCGGAAACTTCAGAGACACAAACCCAGCGTTTGATCACATGCAGCCCAGGGGAGGGGGGGGGGGGGCGTTACGTCGGCGATGATGGGATTGGATGCTGGGACCCGACAGAGTCCTACAAAATGCAGTTAATTTAAGGATTTGTAGGCGTAATATTTGTAAACGCATTGGTTTACCTGTGATGCCGCAGAGTCGCGTACGGACAGAGCGAACTTCTATTTCTGCGAGGTTGAGAGGCTTTAGACATTTTCAAGCGGTTATCAGTCGCTCATGAGCAAACTGGAGACAGTAATTGCTTTCCAAATTGCCTCTTTGAGCAGTGGCTGACCCAATTAGTTTTGGGATTGTGTTTGTTACAGTATCGCTGTCGAACTGTTGCGGCTCATCTGAATGAATATTTCAAACTCACATCGGCAGTCAATTACATCTGTATTTGTAACGTGTCAGCCAGCGTGATTAGCTAATTATGTTTGCATTCTCTAACGATGGCACTGCCAAGTGTCTCTCAGCCGATTCTCCATCTCCCCTGCTCCACGCACACGCACGCACGCACGCACGCACGCACGCACGCACGCACACACACACACACACACACACACACACACACACACACACACACACACACACACACACACACACACACACACACACACACACACACACACACACACACACACACACACACACACACACACACACACACACACACACACACACACACACACACACACACACACACACACACCTTGGTTTATCTCCTCTTTTCTGGGGTTTGAATGTGGAGGGAAAATCGATGGTAAAAAATGAAGTCGTGTTTACGAGTCAACATGTGGACTGTGGCTTGCTGCAAGATGTCAACAATCTATTAGAGGAAAATGAGTCGGCAGTGGGAGAGCAAATGAAGGGAAGGGGAACAGTGTATTAGGGGGAGATGGAGGCGGATGGATCCTGGGGGATGACACAAATAAATAAGCCTCTCAATGAATACATGTATGACATGAATCATGGAAGATGGCAGCAGATATCAGACATGAGAGATCATTATACAGTAAGAAGTAGGAAAGTAAAATTCATACATTAAAGTATGGGTTGTTTGTTTATTCCTATCCAAAATAAAATGTGCTTAGAGAAAATACTCTATAATGTATAATCCTGATAATCTAGTAAAGTACATTATATTATATACATATTAACTAAAACTAACTGAGGAGTACAGTTGTTTATGTTATTGTTGTCCTTTACACACCATTTAGGGACACAATTGATGGTTATTGGATGTATAGTACAATCCATGGGACTCTAGTTGAGGTTGAAGGACTAATATTTTCGAATTTTCTGCTCTGCTTAGTTTATATTCACAGAGTTAGATGAGAAGTCAGGCTAACTGTTTCCTCTTGTTTACAGTCTTTATTCTAAGCTGACCCGCTGCTCACGCACAGACAGAAGGGTGTATCTATCTTTAGACCTCATACAAAGGCACCAACAAAGACAACTATCAATGCGTTGGTGCGACAAATAATTAAATACAGGTTGTCCCAGTATGGATGTGGTGCCTTTGTGTGAATAATTGCCTCTCTGAGTCTACGTGGTGTGGACTGTGATCTCCCGTCTCGCCTCTACACCTCCCATTTCAACGCCAACTCATGCAACATGCGGAAAATTCTCAAGTGATAATTGTGGGCTGTATAGAGGTGGAAGTATACAGGAGGCCTGGTGGAGGACTTTGTTATTTGGTGCAGGTGACCAACTCCAAGACAAAATGGATGGTTTTGGACTTTCGGAGGACCAGGCCTCCTCTGCAACCGGTCTACACTGAAGGCGTGGACAGGAAGTATAAATACCAGAGGCAGGACAAGGGACTAGACTGGTTTGCTAACACTGACACTCCGCACAAGAGGGGGCAAAGAGGCTGGCGTCCTTTAGCAGCCATCTATATTGATTGTTGGTCATAAGTTGGCCTACGAGCCTCAGGCCTTTAACACTTTTGGAAGTGACATTGAAACACGAAATGATCACCATAAGCAATAATCATCAGTTCCTCACTGTGCAGGCAGTCATGTACCAATTATGTTTAACAGTGTTAGACAATGGCAGCTGATGAAAAGACTGAGGCCTCGCTGCATGAGTCAAAATGAAATTTGGATCCAATCACCAGCCATTAACTCACACACTCATTAGTTCGTCTTTTGAAAAGGTTTGTTCAGATCCGTCTTTACCATCCACAAAAAACATAATCAGTGGAAGTAGAGGGGCAATTTTCATACGCTTTGTCGAACAATTTTCAAGTCAGGGTGAACTAAATACAATAATATCTACTTGCAGAAAGTTGCTGGTTTACGACTGGCCAAGCTGAATATTAGCTACAGCTAGTCTAGAATTAGAAACGGGACTTTTGTATTCAGCTGCACGTGCTAAACTGTACTCCTTGCAATTATAGCACATATGTGGGCGTTGCGCCTTTGCCGACACACCCCAGTGACTCCATGCTAACTCACTGCTGCATCAACAGAAAACCTAGGAAGACAATGTGTATGAACCGCAGTCCAGAGACCCACACACATAAGGGAATCCAGCAATCTTGCATTTTCCCTAAATGGATAGGAAAAAATTGAAAATTAGCATTCCATTTCGCCTCACAAAGATATTTTTTTAACCCTCTGTGTGTTTCGGGACGGATGAGACCATCAGGATGACGGTGGGAACAGCTGATCCCTGCAGAACCTGCTTGGAGCCAACCCAGATGTGGGTGCTCCGCTGTAATCAGGCCCCACAGGTAATGGAGGCAGGACATTATCTGCCTCGCTGCTTCTCCGCAGCATCTGGACGCCGCTCCGCCACCTGCTCAGGAAGGCCGCACACCTCTGCTCTGCCCCCCCCCCCCCGCTCCACAGTGTTTGTTTTCCTCCACGCCCTGATTCGCTAAACATCCAAACGTTCCGCCATGTCACACGTGTTCTCAACAATCATGGATCAATTTCTCCAGGTATTTTTTAGACATTTCTTCTTGGTTTATCCCACAAACCAGGTGCCTTGTCCTCGGATTACGAATAAAAAAAACAAGATTTCCAACAGCATTTTGCCAAGGCATTGTTGAGGTGATTTATCTTTGTTTTCATAGATTCAGTGATTCATAAAGACTATTGTGAGAATGCACGCAGGACATGCGTGCAAGGAAATAAGTGTGATATCTTGCTGTTCAAGCAACGAAAAACAGACTGTGCCGACTAAACCCTTTCCAAGATCTTGTGCAAATAATAGATGATAGGATTTAGAATCAGAATAATATAAAAAAAATATATGATATACATGATTTTGGAGGAATCTGGTTTAGGATGAAAATGTTCCCTTGGACTGTTTACTCTCCAATCTATGACCACATAACATTTTTCTGTGTCTGTGTGTTGCTCAAGTGAAACTATTTTTAGTTTGACTATTCTGGAAAGTTGTTTTGTAAACCTAATGTACTGTCGGAGCAGATTAATAACACCCAGTGAAGCTAATCAGTCCCGACACAGGTCAGTGACAGTGAAGATAAAACCTAATGCTAATTAGCGTCATCGGTCACGACAATGGGAGTTATAAATGCTCCGGGGCTAATTTTGGCTCACAGTGAGCGAGCCGTCTGTTTTATTCTGTTCTGTTTTGTTTTAAGATATTCCTCAAGAGTCGGAGTAACGCCTGCAAACTCATGCGAGGACTATTGATGCAATATTATCTGATTATGAAGTTAGGGTTAGGCTACATAGATAGGAAATAAATTGGAAAAAAAGAAATTGAATTGCTGAGTAAAGAGTGTATGTGAGTGTACTGCCGTCCTAGCAGCATGTGAGAATAGTAACGCTAACATTAGCATGCTAACATGCCCCCGATCCATAAGCTAACATGCAGATGATGATAGCCGAAATTAGTCAGTAGATATACAACATTTTTTACAGTTCTTGATAATATGAATATCTATTTCATCATAATAGATATATCATAAATCCAATAGTTGCTAGATATTTCATGGACCACAGAGGTGGACCGAATTGCTGCGGCCCCATAATTCACAACAGACAATAAAGACCACATTAGGCTCTAATGCTAATGCCATTGGAACGAAATTCCGAGGTCCAAGGGTCTTAAGTACCACAAGAGAGGGGGGCGTGGAAATGGACTCTTCTCATGAGCGCGCTAAACGCGGCCCCCGTTTTCGAGGCAGCGGAAAAAATACATGACCTCAATGACCCCATGGCCGTGGCATTCGCTGCCTTTATTCATCATTTCGGATCCGATACAAGGTCGTACAAATATCTTTAATGTTTATTAGAAGAAAAAAAACGAGAGCTGCCAAGCAAACTGCGGCGTCACCGCCGCTGTGCACCCGCAAGCCCGTCGGCATCATCGCCACACGGGCGTCAGCTTGCACACGGACAGGGAGCAGTCACTACTCTCAGCCCTGAAACCTGTCAAAACAACAAGCATTTCCAAAAAAAAAACCAAGTCAGTCAGGCTCACTGATAACTCGGAGTAAAGAATAAACAGCCATGATCGTTACTTCCTGAAATATTTATAGCCGGCGCGGCGAGTGCTGCGGTGCTTCCTGACAGATCCGTAACCGTTTCCGCGTCTGTCAACGCCGCGGCGCGTCAAAGAGACTGCGGCTGTCATCCGCGTCAACGGCGGCCCGCTCTCTCGCGGGACCCCGGTGCAAGACTTTCACGCTAATAAAGATTTTTTTTTCCGAGGGCAAATATGATAAACAGGGGCGTGCAGGTACAGTACGCGGGGGAAAATGCTTGTGCACGCCGAGCGGGACGAATGTGTTCCACAAAAATGACATTCAGATTGATCTTGCGGGCGGATGCTGCCGTAATACACTGTGAAATTGATTCCATGAAGTGAATCATGATCTAATCTCGTCTACAAAAACAAGGTAAAAAAGAAGGAACCAAAAAAACCAAGGGGGGTGACAGAATGCACGGCTCCTATTTCTGCTACTGTTACAAATCCCGTTGACTTTTAAAGAGTCACGCTCATTGTCTTTAAATTACCTTTGTTTGATTGAGTTATTTTCCCTGTTCATTTTTCAACAATGAAATGAAAAATGTAGAAATTGCTGGGCTGAGAATAGCAAAACTTTTGTTCTTTGTTCATTGACTCATGGTGAGTCACATCAGCGCCAAATAAAGGTTTCAGTCATTAAAAACACGTGGCTAAACCTGCACCTTTTCTATGGGCTATAGTTGGTGGCAGCATGCTGTTCATTGTTTGAACAGAAATCTGAATCAGTCCGGGAGGGGGGGGAGACATTCATCACTATTACATGACAGCCGGATGACCCCGGCTGTTTGAAAGGCGATGGCGTCTCGGCACCGCTGCTTGTGTTTGTTCATGTTCCTCCATTGCTGCGCCGTTGCTGATTGGTCACGCTGAGACAGGGGGGAAGAGAGCGTTGGAGGTGGGTCGGAATTCAGGTCAGCCGGGTCGCTGTACCCATAGGGCCGACGCGCTCTCACCGGCGCTTGTGTCGGGACCCCCCCTTGGTTAGGGCTGGGTCATTGAACGTTAAAAAAAATAAAAACTGAGCCTGCCCCAAGAAAAAGGTGGAATAGACTTTGAGTCCCTTTCGAATTGGAAAACCTTCTTTTTAAAAGAGCAATTAATGCACATGTGGTTTGTACACGAGGTAGTTTCAAATCGGGTCCGACATGAAGACCTCCATGTGGAACAAGAGATCTCGGAAAGTCAAACACATGTAGCGAAGCCAAATGAGAACATGGCAATTAATATAGTCACATGATTTACATAAACTGTCTATATAAGATAAACTCTGACATATGATGGTGCAGTGAATAAAAGTTTGTATAACTTGTCAAATCCTTGAGACTTTTCTGATGATCGCTACATTTCTGTCAGTTTCACTCCAAAAAAGTTGGTGAATTCTTTTTCTTTCTTTTTTTTACACTCGTCAGCTCATTTTTACTGATGTCAGCGACTCCTGAGGTGGTACAAATTATGTACTAATGCAAAATTAAGAGCCAGGTTGTTAAAGAATAAAGGAGAATATATTTTTAAAAAAGGTCAGTTTTGTCGGCGGACATGTCATGGAAAAGAGCTAAGGTCGCTCCTCAGTGTTTAAGCGCTTAACGTAGCGTCGGTTGCCCTCCGACAACAATGGCTCATTTTGAAACAGAATACCAGACATTGAGTGAAGCGGTTCCACGTAATTGGCACTGAAAAGCCCCTCCAGACAGGCCCCATTCTTCAGATACGGGTTTAATTGTCCAGAATATGATTGCTAAGTGAGAGATCCCCTCACTTATCAAATTAATGGCTCTGAAAAGTGGTACAGCGAAGTACTTAGCGCTTATTAAAGTGGAATGGGTCAAGCCAAAGGTAAGCTGTTTATCTTTTGGAGGAGAGCACGGAGCAAGGAAAGGAAAGAGAGTTTTTCCCTCCACAATCCAACCTCTCATTAAGATATGATGGGGAAGCCGTGAGTCAGCGCCATTGTGATCCGAAATGGGAGTCTGATGCCAGTATAATATGAAATGACTATGTATAGGGCCGAAACGGGAATAGTGTCACAGATACAGACACAGGTAATTGGATGGACCCTCACACATTCTTGCATAAAATGGCCCGTACACATACCTCATGTTTTATTCACGAGGGGTAAAAGGTACAGCGCACAGGCCCCACACGAGCTATCACATTTCTCCCTGCTCTCCTGCGTGAGCCTGGCTCGGCCCAGATAACAGCGAGACCGCCGGGAGGGCAGACACAGCGCCCCCCCCCCCCCCCCCCCCCCCCCCCAAAAGAGTAATACGGGCCGTCGTAACGCGCGGCAAAGGAGCGCGGTAATGCAGGTGAACTCGCAAAACTCTTATCGAAATGCCCCTTCGGCGCGGTGAGTGAGCGGCGGTGTGGACCGCCTGCCAGCGGGGTCTGATAACAGCCGAGACACACCAGGTCCGAGTGTGTGACACTTTCAGCAATGCTGGTGCGTCATTAGCAAGGAAATAGAAATGAAAAAGGGAAGACATTTGTGCCGTTTGGCGTTTGGCTTTTTAACAAAAAAAATGATGAGGTTGGTATTCTGAAAAGCACATCCCCGTTAGCTGTTGGTCTTGCCTGGTTCTGCCCTAAGGCCAGAACCTGAAGCCCTGAATCAACTGCCCGTCCTGCGCACACAGCCACACACCGACCCTACTAAAAAAGCCCCCCGAAAACATTCATCCGTCATCAGTATGCGCAATTAAGATGAGTTGATTGTGGTAATGAAGGGACTGTGTACTAAAGTATGAATGTATGCAAGTTTGCAACAAGAAAAAAACCCACTTATAGTCCACTTAGCAGCTTTTTGCAGAACTCTCCACCACATCTCACGTTCATGGAGGATGCTCAGTTGTAGGTCTTTTCTTTTTTTTGAGTAGCGTGCAAACTATTTGCTGACGACGACCTTGAGATGCAATTTTTACTTCCAGAGAGAGGAGGCATGTGATGAGAACGTCTCATACTCTGTAGAGACAAATATTTTACGCTACGTAGCAAACTAAGGACTGTAGATAGAGAACCTCGGCGTGATTGGTCAATGCCGTGTTCATAACTTTCTGCTTTTGCTGAAAACAACCAAAAAAACAAAAATGAATTTAGTATAATCCCTCTGTATACATTACAATTACAAACAAGAGCATACATCCCGTGAAGTGCAGTCGTGTGCCCAACATTTCTCATCAAATTTGTTGCATCGTCGTTGGCATAATGTGCTGTATGTACCATACATTAGACGTGTATGAGCAAATGCATGCTCAAAAAGGACAAGGGACGGGGTTTAAGATGACATAGTGGCACCTCTTCCATGTGCAGGGTTGATGTTATTGTTCATTTTTGCCCTTTCGGTCCCACCGGACCCAGGCCATGGTTCTGACCAGAGGGGGCACTAATGGTTGCTTGGTGGGACATCAGGGCTGAAAAGGTAGTTTCCAAAATGGGTCACTTTGCCACTCGGAGCAGTAAAAGGGCACGGGCGGTCAGCTTTTTGGCTTCATGGTGCCGTTCCCAGATTTTCACATTTAAGAGACCTCTTCGGATCCCTGAAGGTAATCACGGATCAAAAGTCTCCGGGATTACGGCGAAAAAAACCCCAAACATCTTCTTGACCTTGAGAAGCCACTCGCAAATATTTTTCCACGCAACATTCCTTGTCATACATTTGCATCCTCTCGCCCTCGCACTGCCTCCGACAACGATTGGAGGGCGGCCTGCTAATCCCTTTTACTAATATTGGAAACCGTATGTTATGGGAGATAGCTGCGTTTGGGCATGGTGGTCATTTTGGAATCTGTAATGCCCAGGGCGAGTTGCGGCCCAATGGGTTGCCCCTATCTGAGCGGAAGTGTGCCTGTGAAGTGCGCACCCCTCGGAGCCACAACTTTAATGGACATGTGGATTTTTGGGATTTCATCTTGCCAGGTTCCCATTAGGGTGCAAGGCGTCAACAGCGCGGCTGAGAGAGTGTGGACCGGACAGCAGGTCTGCCCGCAGCGATGCACCAAGGAGAGCAGGACCAACAAATATGTATTTGCTGCTTTCCTCTGTTTTTTTTTATCATTTTATTTTCCACACATACAGTACATGATAAAAAACGCTTCACCGCAACTGTGGCTGACGCAAACTCACACTAAAAAAAATCTAAAACTGTAAACACAGCAGTGATTTGAGGATGAATCCAGGCTTAAATGAGAATGATCATGGTCTTATATGGACAGGATTAAGAATTTATTTATGTGCAGTTACGCCCGAATACATGGGTTTGGTTGACAAAGAGACGATACACATCAGGTTGATAAGTTAAATCCGAGAGGAGGCACACAAAGACGAAGAAAAGGTACAGAAATTCACCTCTGCGGGAAATAAACGCAGAGGATCAAGAGGCGAAATCGACGAAACGGGAAAAATAAATCCCGTCTACAAAAGGACTGATGCCGGATGTGGATGACCTGGAGTGTCCCGTTCCCTGAGAAAAGCTCCTTTCTTTTTTCCTTGTGGCTTTAAGTAATGACGTGTTGGATTGCCGAGCGAGACCGGCCAGCGCGGGATCAAAACATCTCCCCAGAAAAAATTCAATTCCTGCCGCTAGACCGTGGATCTGAGGTGGTTTGAGGTGACGGACATCCTAACGGCTTGAAATTGAAGGCGCAGATCGCAGTGATGAGCAAGCGCGGGGCTCATTCGTATGCTGGCGACGGCAAAGAAAGATCACATCTTTCTGAACGTTTAACGCCGCCAGCTCTTTTTCTCATGTAGTGTGATGAGCAACCTACAGCCAACGGCGGCGTTTGACTTTAATGCCGGACGGTTGCATAGAAAGGGGAGTGACGGTTCCTGGATTTTTGCTGGCCTGAGGGCGAAGATGTCTGGAAACCCCCCCCCCCCTCTGACCATGCAGGAGGAGTTATGCATTCGAAGAGTCCAGTCGAGGCAGCTAGATGAAGGGGGGCATCTAAAGATGCGTGGGGCGGATGTGACTAGAAGGACGAAGGATGTTCCAGTGCTCAGAGGGGAGATATCCATGTTGGATATAGATCCGGTGAGCTGGTGGAGAGACCGTCTTCTTCGGTGGAGAGGACCTACAACTTCAGGAAGAGTTGGTGCTGGGTGGTGTTGTCGCCCTCAGCGGTGGGGGGGGCAACATCCCTGGGACAACATCCCGGCCCTGGTGTCGCAGGGCCTGGGGTTAATATTTTTGCTCCGGGAAATGTCAGAGCGAACTACAGAGGCGGAACTCTCGTCATGTCCTGCCTCCTCCGCTCGCTCTACCCTCACCGACGCACTGTTACGGGCACGCTCCTGTTCGGCGCGAACGTGCCCCGTCGACTCGGACAATGATCCCCCGCTGCGTTCGTCACGCGTGAAATACAAACCTCGGGAAAATGCCCCGATAAGCCCAATTTGCCCCACGCCGAGTTTGCGGCGTTCGTGTATTGCGAGCAGCTGCTGACGGCCGAGACAGGCCAACAAATCCGGCGACGGACTAAAGACAAGAAGGCCGACTCATAGCTTGTCAAAAACACAGAGGCAAAGAGCAGCTTTACAGGAGAGAGAGAGAGAAGAGGCAGACAGGAGCGCACGGCAGACCCAGAGACATTAATAGCTGGATCCGCAAGGACAACACGGCAACAATGATATTGTGTCAAACGACAGCTGGAAAGTGGCAGACATATGTGCTCTGGGACTTAATAAGGGGGACGAGATGCGGGGAGGGAGCAACGGGCGGCAGACGGCCTGACAGCCTCTGGATGGTTCCATTATTGAAGTTCATATGTTTTTTTTTCAGGCCTTTTATTTTGAAATTTTTTTACGAAATCCCCCAAAAAACCATTCCGTTTGCGCTCCGTGGCGCAACGCGCAGTCTCCGAGGTCGACGCAGTCTCCGAGGTCGACGCAGGCTCCGGAGAAATTACACGGCGTTAGAGGCACAAGCGCCTCATTGCGGTGAATTTTGCCCAGAAAGGTTTTTAATTCACGACCGGGGGGGGGGGGGGGGGGGGGGGGGGGGGGGGGGGGTTTCGGCGCGGCAGTACCGCTCTGTGCGGATGTGACAGATATAAGATGAAAAAAAAAAGAAAAGAGCGAGAGAGGTGATGTGATTATCTGAGCAGCAGCTTGCAGGTTCAAAAAATTCTATTATCTCAGCGAACAGGGAAATGGACCTCGGCACTATCTCCTCATTCGTCTTTCGCCCGCTGCTGGTTCGTGAGGCGTCCCGCGGCGCCTTGTCCAACCGACGGCGCGCGCTTCCAGTCAGTCAACCGCATATTGGAAAAGATGAAATTGATTTAAAAGAATGTCAAGATCAATTTTTTTGGCCTTTACTGGGTTATGTCTTTCCTGTTTCTTTCTGGACACCACCCTCGTCCTGTTGGGCCTCTTCTGTCTTTGTCCTCTCTTACTGTAGAGTAAGTTGTTTCTTTGGGGGTCTCTTTGCATCTCTTAATGGTTTGCTTAGTTCCTGTGTTGGCACTTTGAGGCGCTATGGCATTAATAAAACAACTAGTTTTTTCTGTTTCTCTGTCATTGCATTGGGCCTGTTCCTTCTTTTTGTGGTCACTTGATCCCTGAACTAGTCTTTTTCGGCTCTTTGGGGTCATTTTGCGTCGGCGTTTGGTTGTTTTTGTGTGATTTTTATGGTCGTCGCGCGTCTGTTTTTGGTCATTTTTGGGGCCTTTCTTTGTGGTTGTTTTGCCTCTCTTTTGGCCGTTGTGTGTTTTTGAGTTTGTTTCGAGTGTTTTTGGGGTCAACTTTCTGTACCTTACGGTTGTTTTGCATCTCTTTTTGGCTGTTTCCTGTGTCGTTTTGGCTGCTTTGTGCGTTATTGCAGTCATTTTTCGTCTCTTTTTTGTTGTTTTGCATCTCCTTACGGCCGTTCTATGTCTCTCTGTGGTTGTTTTATGATCCTTTGTTTGACTTTTCAACAAAATAACTGTTTGCAGCCTTGCAGGAGGCTCATGTCCAGGGTGCCCCCCTGACCCCTGAGGTTAGGTTATCAATAACCTATGAATGAACAAATTAGAGAAGTCTACTGCTCACTTGTACAATGATTCATTGTATGAAAGTCTTTCCTGTTCATTCCTTATTTCTGACTAAGACTACTTTACGTTTTCTGTTGTTGTGGATCATGTCTCGATGCGTCTTGACCTACAGAGAGGTCACGCTCAGTAGGACAAACATGGATGACGTAGGTCGTAGTAATTATATATTCACAGCGTACGGGAGGAGGAGACACTGTCACACTAAAAAAAATCTAATCTGACACGCATAGTTTGCTTTAAGGCGTCTTTAAGACATCCCAGATGCCACATTGATTGTCTCTCGTTTATGTCAGGGTACACTCGATAAAATGACCAACTGTCCCTTTTGAAAGCTTTTTTCTTCTCTCGTCTGTTGGATTCGGCCGTTACGAGGCCAGCACTGGAAATTATGTGGTAAATGGAAGGAAAGAAACTAACAACTCGTAAAAAAAATAAATATCTGAGTCATTCCTATTGAGATTTATATAGAGAGTAGACAATTAAGTTTCGGCAACATTGAGATCAAAAAGTTATCAGACAAAATGTGAGAAAAATCCTCATCCGTTCTCGTGTGACAACTATGGATGAAATACATTTCGTCATAGGTTTACAAATGGAAAAAAATTACATAAGATAATTATGTGCGAATAGACCCCGGCCTCTAGCGCCTTTTTTTATCAGATGAGTTTCCATAAAAACTCACACGCTGGCTCAAGGAAGCCGAGTGGAAACCTGCACTGCAGCTCACGCCGGCTTTATGTTGTTGTGGCGTGGCTCGCTGCCAGCACTAAATCACACCTCCCTGCCTCTTCGACCTCGACAGCTGGGACTTTTCACCTCCATCTGACCATTTACTGTTAAAAGAGACGAGGAAATGGAGGCAAGGGGGGAGATGATGGCAGGACGTATGACAGATTTAAAGCTCAGCTAGATTTACTCCCAGGACGTCGATTCCATCCCTGCGTAAAATGCGTTGGCATTGAGTATTTCAGCTCAAACCCATGATTTATATCCACTCAATTAGCACATCTGTGTCTCTAAAGTAAGTAGACTTGGACATTAATAATGGACGTTGTCCCCGGGTCCGGCAAATGAAGCCAATGCGCAAGTGCCTGCAGCCTGTGATCTCTGGGATCACTAGCAGAGGGCGACTGCACTGGTTGCAAAAAGAAGTCAGTTTCTATGGAAGAATAATTACTCTATGACTTGATTTATAATTTATACAAAATAAAATTGACAGCAGAATCACACAATTGTACTGTTATTCCTAGGGAGACCAGTTTCAGTTGGATGTAAGTTTCCCAATGTGAAAACAGCAGATTCCACGTGCATTTACATTTTTAATGAATGTGCATCATTGTTTTACACTCGACCTTTCAGCTTCTCACACTTCCTGTGCAAACCAAATGTAGATTTTAGTTTTTCCTCTTTTGATTTACAGTAACTGAAGTGGCTTCTCCTTGCCCGACTAATTTACAAGCCGCTTCCATGTAAAATCCGCCCGCTCTGGTGAAGCATCAGACAGGCCCCCGAGGACACTCAGCCGGGGGCAAACGAGGGAGTTGTCGAACTGTCTGCGATTCCAGCCGAGCTGACATCACTTTTCCCATCGAATGACTGTCAAGGCGGCCTTTGGTGGCAGCTTGCGAGCGTCCGTGAGACAGCGGGGCCGCCTGTCAAAATCATACTCGATAGTCAAACTCAAAGTCAAAAAAGCCTTGGCCCGGGCTTGTTTCTCATTAGGGGGAATAGCGTCAGGCCGAAACGCGCCGCCGCCGCCGCCGCAGGGTCGCGGTCCAGGCTGCATGCAGCATCGCTCGGACGCAAAATGAACGACTCCGTTCAAATACATCCGATACTGACTCCTTTGCTCTAGAGAAAACGCTCCCGTAGCTTAACACTGTGGACAGGAGATGAACGAGATGTTGCAGCACGGCTAAAAATGTGGGAAAGGACATTCAAGGTCCCCAGAGGATGAATACTACTCTGGTGATCACCTGATCTTATGTCCAGCGCCATCGTGAGATTCACAAGTGCGCTTTTCAGAGGAACGGCTTGACAAACTTTGCCATGACATTTGGTGAAGATATAATCACTGTTTTTCTCATAATTTTTTTATCATTTATATTTTCTCCATCAATTTCAAACACGCTATTCAGCGACAGTTTCGTAACTCTATTGTGAGTCACTTTGGGATGGCTCGGAGACAGAAACACGTCACCAACTTGCACTGGCTAAGAATAATGTGGTGGGTGTGATTGAGACTTTGTTTGCGCAAAATGCCGTTTTGTTGTTTTTTTTTTGTGGGGGGGGGGACAGAAGTTCTCCCACTTCCGTCCCACCTTTGCCAACCTCTAGCCCAGCCGGTTTTCTCGCCGGCGCCGCGGGGATGCCATTAACCAGCCGACAGCGCATTCAGGAAAAGTATTCAGACCCCTTTCCCCTCTCTCACACTTTGCAATGTCGCAGCCTTGTGCTCAAGTCGCTGAGTTCATCTTCCCCTCATCAGGGCTGCACTGCATCGTGGGAGCTCAGCCAGAGTAACCATCAGGTTGTTTTGTTCACCTTTCTACGCCGAGGCCCCTAATTGTCCCCCGGTGCTCAGTTTGGCCGGCTGGCCGGCTCCAGGAAGGGTCCTGGTTGTTACAAACTTCTTCCATTTTAAGAGTTATGGAGGCCGCAGTGGCTCTCGGGAACATTAAATGCAGCAGTATAGTTTTTTTTTTTTAGCCTTCCCCAGATCTGTGCACGTACACAGTCTTGTCTCTGAGCTCTGCAGGCAGCCCCGTCGAGCTCGGTGTTTGCTTTAATGCTCCGATACACCTTTTCGGAATTATGTCCGATCAATTGAATTCACCACAGGACGACTCCGATCAAGGTGTAGGAACCTGTCAAAGATGAACGAGAGAAATGCGAGGCACCAGAGAGTCATAGAAAAGGGTGTGAATACTAATCAAACTGTGATATTTCCATTTTTTCCTTTTCATCAATCCTGCAAAAATGCATATTCTTTTTTATTTGCTTCACTGACGAGGGAAGAATGATTTTTTTTTTTTAAAGACTGTTGGCATGAGGATGCAACAACAAAATGTTTGAAAAAAATAATAATTCTGAAAGCAAGGGAAACGAAAAACAGCCAGAGTTTAGGAGGAAAAGTGCAGCCTTTTGTCTTTTCCTCGTGCCTTTTCCCTCTGAGGTCGAGAATGTTGATGGAAAGGCTTCAAATAAATGTTGTTTTTTATTCTTCAGCATATATTACAAAAGACCACAGTATGTTCAAAATAATCACAGCCCAATTACTATAGACATGGAGTGGAGCAGTGAAATGATCATATACAGTACATTCACAACAACAAAGAAAACCCACCAGAGGTAATTTGATATCTCTTTAATGTAAAACCCTACACTAGCCGTACCATTGCATATTGCCGACGGCAAAATGAAACCTCTAATGACGGCAATCGAGCAACAGATGAACAAGGCAACACAACGCAGGCCTGGAATAACAAGCTGCACATACGCATCTTTGATTGAGGGAACAAATGAACAAGTAACAGACAAAGAGTCAAATAATGAGCTTTTGATAGTGTAGGACAATCTGGTGCTTTTTTATTATTATTATTATTATTATTATAATACTATATTATTATGCCTTCTCTGCCTAATGGAAGATGAAATTTATTGATTTTTCCCATCATATTTCATCTTTGGAACAAGGTGTCATCATCTTTTGTGATAATCGAAAATAAATGAGTGACCAATCCTTCAGAAAAGAGATTTACAGTCGCCTAACATTTGCCATAACTCATTTAAATGAGTTGTCTGTCGGGGATCGGCCGTCCCTCGAGTGAGCTGCCAGGTAACGTGTGCACCATGACAGCCAATCACACGATGACAAGCCTAAAAGCTTCTCGAAGCCCTTTAATAACTTATATTGATACTGTTGCCGACCGACGTGCGTTAATCCACGAATGGAAAATAAGTCCCTCTTGTCCGCGGATGTACGGTCGTACTGAGGCCCGATTTGACCGTAGTCTGATCTATTCATATGTATTTTGACAGACTGAAGCCTTAAGATTGAGCTGTGTTTAGGCTCCGCTTGATATAAGAACCACAAGTTGCTGAGACGAAAACAGAGTCGAGTGATCCTCGATGGTGTCCGCTTCAAAGTTTAGCAAAGTGCAAATGTGCACATGAGCCGAGCTAGAAATTGGGCGACAGGTGACGTGAGGAGGTGCCTCCACTTTGGTCCCTCGATGCTTTCGTTAAAAAAAAAAATAAGTACATTATTTTGGCGCACCCTTCCGGACTGTCACCACCGCCGAGGAGCGCTGATGCGTCGTCTCCCTGTCAGGCTGCATTTGACTTATTCCAAAATGGAGACTAGGAACAACCAGAGCCGTCTCATCTTTTATTAACCCGTCAAATTTTGTGTGGCGTACTTTCACCAAATCTATGGTTGCCTTACGAGAATGTGCTCTTTACCCTTTGCAAAGCTCTGGTAGAGGAGCAGCAGAAACAGATTTGTAACTTCAGTGCATGAGGTCAAATTGACACTGTAATAAAAGAAAAAAAAAATGAGCGGGCACTAAATCACTGGGCTCATTTTTATACCTGCTGAACTGATGAATCCCCCCAGAAAATGACTGCCAACACGCGCGCACGCACATTACAGTATTTATGGATCCCTGTTTAATCTCTGTTTTATGAACAGGGGTTTGGGTAATTTAGGGGTAATACTATTGACAAAAGTTGCATTAGCACCTCTGATGTTTGATTATGTGGTCTCTAATCCAATCCTCCATTATTAATCCGTCCATGTGCTTGCCGCTTATCCGGGGGGGGGGGCGGCAGCATTTCAGTGTGAAAGAGGAAACCAACGAGCCAGCTGCCAGTCGATGGAGAGGTGTTCCCAGGTCAGCTGGGATATGTCATGTTCTGGGTCTACCTGGGGATTTCCTGAGGGTCACCTGAGAGACCTCGGGGAGGGGGGGGGGGGGAGGATCCCTACACGATGCAGAGGAGCAGCATTTGCACTCAGAAGTCCTCCCGGGTCAATCGAAAGTCCCCGCACATTTATGAATCAGCCGAGGTGCCGTGTGGCTGAACCCAAGAAGTCCGTGTCCAGACAAGGGGCCCATAACCCAATGTTGAACCACAACGTGGCCCCTTTTGCATTTTGCTTTTTTGCACAGATACGACTTGATGAAACTTGATGCGATGTCCCGTTCGAAAGGGGGTGCAGGATGCCCGATTGTCTGCATCATAAACGACCTGGATCTCGGACAATCGGACGGATTCCTGACGTGTCCCGTCAGTTTCCTCACGTGACTTATCCGGGAAAACTGAACTGGAGTGAGCTCCTCTTCTCTCCCAACACCGGTGAGCATGTGGTCATCTCGTTTGAATTGACTTTACTGGAATTGTCAGCGGTTGAAGCAGACGATTAAAACACCTCGCACTGTTCCCCGTGGAAAAAAAAAACACCTTTCAATTCCCTTCGCCAGGATTAGAAAATAGGTTTGGGAGCTTTGAAGCACCCTGACTCCCGCCCGAAGCCTTTGCTCTCATCCTCTCAGTATATAAAAAAATCTCCAAATGCCTCGCAGAAGTCAGTGTTCCCAGAGAAAAACACGGCAACAGTGTCTGAGCCCTTTTCCCAAATCCACACCGCACACAGACTGTCAACAGGATTAACAAACTCCCTCGGCCCTTATTTTATCTCTCAACGTCTCATCTGCTCTTCCGTGACCAGGACCAAATCTACATCCCCCCCCCCTCCTGAATCTGAGGCTTTTCCGTCAGGAAGACTCTCCTCTCTGGAAACCTTGACCAAGGGTTTTCTCCGGGGCGACGAATGGAATTCAATTGAACTAACAGGGTTAAATCTATATAAATTCAGATATCTCCTTCAAAATAAGCTCATTGTGGGGCAACTGTGGGGTTGTCTTGAGATAACGTATGTCATGATTGGGTGCTACGAAATGAAATTTGATTTTATTGTTTTGACAAATGAACAAAGCCTTTCCTGCAAGTGAATCTCCTCACATCCAGCAAACAATGGGGCTGTTGGATATGCAGTCAATGGCCTTGACTTACGCATTATGCTGTTTCTGGTCAAAGATATTATGCTACAATCCAAAAAGGTGAACCAGCTCCATTTTAAAACCTTTTAAAAAAAAGAAGAAGAAGGAATTGCATCACACGTCATGCTATATTCCCCACGACACGCTGTGTGTCGTGTCGCCCGCACTCGGAAACCGGAAACATTGCGAAGACCCCCTCGCAAAAACAATCAGACGGAGGCATGATCTCCAGCGGAGCACCTCTCGCGTATGCGCTTCGGGAGTCGCCGACGGAAAAAACGCCGCTCGTTCACCTTTGTCGCGATGCGCTGCTGAACTGCATTCCGGCTCCGCCGCCTTGCTTTCCTTTGGCCACGATTGGTCGAGAAAAAGTCTCGGTCACCGCGGGGGCACCCAGCGGCCAATCAGCTCGCGTTTCAAACAATCAAATCACATTAATGCTAATTCGCGCGTCCCGCCCTGACGCCGAACGTCGAAATGAGTCTGAGCGGAGGCAGCCCGCGCGTGCGGGATGTGTTCGTCTGCGTCTCCGTCCTGTGTGTGTGCCTCCCGTTAGCATCGCACGCCACGTTAGCACGAATGCCATGCCACTCATCTGGCGCGCCCCCCCCCCCACAACCCCGATCGGTTCAGGCATGCCGACCGTCGAGCGTTCACAGTTTTCTCGGCGAACATTGAGATGATCAAGGACTCCGATGCTTTCTTGCCTCTGACGGAGGCGTCTGCACCATCTGTATCCACGCCGCGAAGTATGAAAACGCTCGCTGCTGCCGTGCAAAGGGCCGAAGGTTTGAAATACTGCAGCACGAAGACAGTGGTAATATCACAAGCTGCACACAACTGATTCTTTTATGAAAAAGCTGTCAACAAAACTCCCTTTCCTCCCCCCCTCCCTCCCTTTGTGTTTTTTGGGGCACTTCTTTGCCAGTTTTGTTGTCTTACTTGTTGTCCTCAGGCACAACTGATGCAATGAAAGAAGAAAAGAGGCTTTAAAGTAAAAGGAAAATATGTATTTTATAAAACAAGTGCAGTGGCCTCACAGTGTATGTGCGTTTCCCTTTTTGTGGAAATGAGTTTTATTACAACAAACCTGCGTGCATGTTTGTATAAGACTTGGTCATTAAGTACAATTATTTCAATTTGGTGGAAATTAGTGCAATTTTAATTGTATTCTGTTGTGGGAGCCTGGAATAGGGCCTCGGGCAATTTCGCAATTCTTTTTGCCAACACGGATGAATAATGAAAAAGTGAAGATGAATAATTAACTCGTGTTTTATTTTCCAATCCGAGGACACATGCAAACATAGAAAGAGAGAGCGTGGTGCCGATCAGAAGTCGTACTTTTAACTTACAGCCCACATTCAATAAACCTCACCAACGTGTCCGTGGCAAGTAATCCGGAGGTGAATTTTGCGGTTATTTTTATCGTGAATTTCTAAGTACATTTG
This sequence comes from Scophthalmus maximus, assembly GCF_022379125.1. Classification (NCBI taxonomy): domain Eukaryota; kingdom Metazoa; phylum Chordata; class Actinopteri; order Pleuronectiformes; family Scophthalmidae; genus Scophthalmus; species Scophthalmus maximus. Next base: position 12,105,356 of record NC_061535.1, read on the forward strand.
GCCTTTTGACCACCGACAGCTTGCGCAAATCAGCGAAGGAACAGCTGCGAGTCACGTTCACACCTTCGCCTTGGGCACTACGCCGTGCCGCTCACAGCTCGGCTTCCCCGGACTCGAGCAGACTCTTCAACGCTGCCGGACTAAAACTCTGGAACAGCCTCCCTGTACAGTAGATTGAGGGCAATTCCTCTTCAAAATACAAACTTCTGTTCCCTCATTTGCCTGCGCCCCCAATCTTTGGCTGAACTCCCGCAAAAACTTTTGTTGTTGACGTTGAAATGTCTTTTTTTTACTCATCTGTTCTCTTGCGGAAAAAAACCCAGAGCGAAAAGACAAGTGAATATTAGGACTTACCTTTCGTCAGGCAGACAGAAGCACAACTCCACACGAACGCTAATGTTGCTCTTTGTCCCTCGACGACCGTCCTCCTGTGAACAACGAACAAACATTTAAGTCGTGTTTTATTGATAGGCGACCTCTATTGGCCATAGTAAGTATGGCGGGAGAAAAAGGTTAGTTAGGTGATGAAAACAAAGGTCCTATAGTCTTGAGGAAGTCTTTTAATTTGAGGTTTTCCCTAAACCTCGCCAAATTAGATTTTGCGCCTGAAGTTTCAGCCCACGTTATTATTGTTACCACGACGATGAAGGTTGCTACACAGCGTTACATAGCGGGATGGGCGACGAGCCGCCCCAGCCCTGCTATGATGCTTCCCTAACCTTAACCAACCATCCTAATCCTTAGCCAATCAGATGCCTTTGGGGGGGGGGCTTAAAGCTGGTATATGGACAACTGTTTGCTTACATGTTCACTACAACCACGGATGCAGTGTTTTCAGCTGATTTACATTCCAGACATGTTGAAGTATTAGACTCCAAACCCTTACTCTTCATGTAATCCTCTCAAAAAAAACATGATTTAATTATACCTGGAAATAAAAGTGTCCTTTTTCACTTATGGGTTAACTGCCGTTGCTCTTCTGAGATGGTCGTCTTGGTCATAAGGGGGGGATTTGACTTTGAATCAACGAAGTGGTCGTATTTGCTTTCTGTTGCTCTAATCATATTGGTGTTGTTGCGTACGCCGTGTCTTCTTTACTCTGACCTTGTGCTTTTTGAAATCTCAACGTACGGTACATAAACACCACACAGGGTTTTTATTCCTCCCCAAAGAAAAAATATGCCGGGAAAAAGGAAAGTGTGTCTAAGTCTGTGTTCCCCTTCTTACAGTCTCTGTGGGGAAGGCACGGTAAGTGGGGTATGACAAAGATGGTGTTTGACATTGAAACGTTTAAAAAAAAAAGAAAAAGAGGGAGACGAAGAAGAGTGTCGTAGAGGAGCGGAGTGTAGCCGTGGAGACAGACTGTAGATGATGTACAGCGGAGCATCAGTGAAATGTGACACTCGCTTAACGTTCCCTAATGTGACACAATGAAGATGACGGCACGTGTGATCTGTGAGAGGCACTAACCTCTCGTCCGCCCCCCCGACCTGATACCCCTCCTGGGTGTCAAAGCCATGTTCCCCCATCTTTACTTCAAACAGCCACCCCCCCCCCCCCCTCCCCCACACACAATCTCCACTGGCCTTCAGGTTTCCATGGAAACAGACGGAGAAGCTGAGGGCAGAGTCACTGATTTGATTTGCCTGAAGATTAATATAGACATGGCATACTGTACACTCCGCGGGGGGGGGGGGGTGAAACGGAGCTCAGATGACAGAGGCGGAGCTCACTTAACTTCCCCGTCGTCAACAAGATGTCAAATATTGGCGCACGAGTCGTTAAATTATTGAAGGGCATGTTTTCAATATTTGATAGTAAATATTAGACATGTGCGTTTGATGCAAAGAGGTAGGCCAGAAATTATTCATGAAGGTATATAAAAGCGATGAACCATGAGCCCTGTTTAATATACATGTTTTAAAGGGGCTATATGTAAGTTTTTGCTATTGCTACATAGCTACTGTTAGCATTAAAAGGTTTTACTTGCCAATCTCGAATTAACGCTCAAGTTCGTCATTAAATATTATTCCTTTGGCTATTTAAGAGCCGTCTCCAGCGGGGGAAAGCAACGGCAATGTTAACTTTTATCTTGCTTCTCTTATCTTCTACTAAACTTACAATCCTAACTGTCACACAATCACAACAATGGCGGAGGTTCTTGCAATGCGGCCATCATCAACACCAACTTCCTGGTAGGGAGATCACATTTGTTAGCAGAGAAAAACGATATTTCAAATATATTATTTGTCCAAAAAAGCAAAACTGACCAACCAAAAAAAGTCCTTCAACAAAAAGTCAAAACAAGCGAGAGCATTTTTCTTGAATTACTCATTCTTAGTCATCAAAAGAAACAGTATACAGTACACACATAAAATAAAATGACTTGGATAGGTTTAGGGAAAAGGTGAGAGGACCTTCGTCGTTACAATAATAATCATGTTCTTATAGTCAACGTTGCTTTGCTCCTGTCATAACTACCACGGCCACTAGAGGGCACTCGGACATTGCAATTGGTCGTTCTAAGCTATCCGAGTCTGGGAGACAGCGTTTGTACGTTATCCTCGGGAAAGCGGGATGAATAAAACAACTTTATTTGACTAGATAGATGTATGAAGGTGAACTTCTGGCAGCACGACTCCAAAACAAATCAATCGTAACACACAAAAAAAACAACCGCTTCATTTGAATTGCATTCAGTGTTTTCTAAAGCAATTTTTTTGATCATATGAATTGTGTTGCCCGCAATGATGATGTGACCCCTTCTCAAATCCAACTTCAAAGACTTCTCCCCCCCCCCCCCCCCACCCCCCCACAAAAAAACTTCAGCTTTAAATTACCATAGAAATGACAAATCATCGCCGAAATCTCCTGCAGCTTTTTCACCCAACGGTCGTGAGCAACATGAAGTGAATGTCGGAGCGATGTAGCCTATGGCCACAGTCTGATTATGCCTGCGAGGCTGCCGCCTTCAAAGGCAATCGCAGCTCAAGTTTTAGGTAATTAGACAGAGGAGCTATCTCCGGCGAGCATCGTCATACGGCGGCGGGCTTGTTGAAAGCCCGCGCCGCTGTCTCATCTTCTCGCTCCTTCTCCTCTCGGTGAAGCATATCAAAGGGAATTTCAAGGGCGATTTAAAGTTAAACTGGCTCCTTAAAGGGGAACGCCGCTGCTCTTTCGGCTCCATCACTTCATTACCCTACGGTGGCTCTGTTCAGCCGTGTGATATGGCCTCCAATAGTCAGTCAAAATTACTTTTCTCCCCCCTTTTTTTAAGATTTGTAAGGACCGAGGATGATTCTTGTGTTTTGGAAACGACTTGTTGGGTATAAAAGTTGAATAAACTTCTGCAGAGTGCCAGCGGGGTATAAGCTTCTTCTTATTCATGCTGCGTGAAAGCACCATAGTCTTGGTTTACAAGTTCCTGTACTTTACCGGAATTATTTTGTGGCATATTTGACCGCCGCCCAAAATTCCGATGCCGGGCGGGGCCTCTCAGAAATGCCTCCGTCTCCATCAGTGTAAAGTGCACTCAATACCACATGCAGGAATTAATTTCCCCAAGGATGTGATTCTCTTTCCCTCTTTCTCGTACACACACACACACATTCAGAAGCACACGCATGATGCACACGCCCCGCTACATGCGTCCTTATGCCCTTTATTTATCTTTGTGCAGAGCATACACGCCCCGCTGTGTCTCGCTTGTTTCGAGTGTCACGGTGATGAAAGGCACCTGCTGTTCTCAGCAGAAAAAAACCCCGTCCTCGCCCTGCGTTACCGACATCCCGCCTGCATTATTCACGAGTCGAGTGGTAATTCAGTCACTTCTGCGACATGGGCTGAAGAGAAGCGTAGGACGGCCCGAGTAGACGCGCGCCCCGCACGTGAGCTTCCGCGGGGAGAAAACAAGGGCAATGAGGTGGGTGACTTTCCAGCGACGGTGTTCAACCTTGTACAATTTACCCATTATCCTTTCCCTACATTGTGCGACAGCCCCATTTCAGACTGTACGAAATGTTTGGTTTTTTTCCCATTCATTTTCTTAGGAGCCCCGTAACTTGATTACTTTGTTGCCGTTGCCGTGCAGAAGTCGCAGCATCAAAACTTTTAAATTCGCCGGCTTTAACAATGGACGTTTTGCCATAATCTGTTGTGGAGAGAAGTGCAAATGTTCTTCTGAATGGGTATGTCGATGTGGCTCGATGTTATTTTTGTGCTTTACCGAAACATCACGTTAATAGAAAACCAGATTATTTCAAGAATGTGCGCCGCTCATTTCCCACAGCTGAAACTTAAATATCGATGTTTCCAATTAAACAAAAGCTTGTTGCAGAAATGGGTTTTGCCTGCGTTTTCAATAGCACAGAAATGAAAGCCATTGTGCTCGCTGCAACACAGACATACAGTAAGTCATGTGGTTAAATCAATAGGATATTGTTTTACTTTTACAGAAACTGCCACAACATGCAAGATAGAGGATGTCAATTAGGATGCGATGAAATTTTAATCCTCTCATATTTATTACTTTTTAATCTGTTTTTTGAGCAGCTATTATTTTGGAATGGGATTATAACTTCATAGGATTTCCTTTCTATATGCTTTTTATTCCCCTTCATTCCATTAGCATGCAATTGGGGCAAAGTTGAAGAACTCAGCCCGTCTTCTTTGCTTTATTTGATTGAATGAGCAAGATCATATGAATGCATTGCACAAGTTTGTATTCCAGTTATGGTTATAACACTTCAAGATCATGTTTTCCCGTCAGAGTCACATCTATTTAAGTTCACCCTCCACAAAGCCGTGCACTCGACGGACCGGAGATTGAAGCGGACTCCTTTGTCTCGCGCTGGGGAACGCCGAGTGACAGAGCGACGCGGCAGACGAGGCAAAGCAAAGAAATATCATTTTTTAAAGCTAATGTTCAGTGATGTTCCCTCTTCGACATTTAAATGAGGTGTCAGGGATTGAAGCGGGGTTCATCTGTCCTTCTGTCACCAGGGAGCCGAGTGCCTTTCCGCGCCAACATTAGACGTCTCTCTTCTGCTCGTTCTTCATCTGCACTCACACGCTGGGATTTGACACGTGTCCACTTTAAAAGACACTCGGACAACACACAGCGTGCAGTGTTCTTTACACATTATTGGCCTCACGTACGTAACATCTTTGTGGGAATAAAACACCTTTGTTTTATACCTTGAAATCGTGCCAAAGATTGTGAGTCAAATATATTTAAACAGCATTATTCATACCTGCAGGTGAAACGCAGCTTATGGTACAGTATATAAGGACGGAGCCGTTTTGGATTCGTGCTCCTGCCGCATGGCCGTGTAACCACGCATTGACACAACGGCGCCAGCGATGCATACAGCCTAATGCCTTTTTCTGCTGTATTTGACGAGATTCACAGCAGGCCCGCGAATATTAATCTGCCGCCACCCCCGCACCTATACCTTCAATCGCGGCCTCGCTTCTCACCTCACAAAGAAAAAAAGGACTTTCTCATTTAGATGTACGTAAAAATGGACTTTTAAACGTATGCAAAGTGGTTTTAAAGGAACGGACCGGCGGACACAGTTTGCCTCTGGTGAAAATGCAAGTGTGGAGACGGGAGAGCAGCCGATGTGTCACTCTGCTCTACGCGTTGGGAGGGAGGCAGAATCCGATTTCATGGTCAACACAATTCAATGCAAAGAAAAAAAATCGATCTAATTTGCATATTTGATAGAAAAAAGTTGTTCGCCCGGTGTGAAGGAGAAACATTTGTGCTCCTGATTGAAGTAAGATTCTGGTCAAAAATCTATCGAACACGCCCCTTCGCAGGTTTGAAAGGTGGACGTGAAAAGTTTCGTCCCTTGCCAGCGGCTGTGGCCGGGAATTCACATCGACCACAATGGATTCTAAAACTGACTATTTTTTTCACAATTGAAAAAAAATGACAAAGAAAAAAGTGCAAAGTGAAATAAACTACTCTGGCAGAAACAAACGCTTCCCAGAATAATCAGTTAACTGAGACATGAAACCCAAAATAATCAGTTAACTGAGACATGAAACCCAAAATAATCAGTTAAACAAAAGACCCCAACATGTTCCTTTAAATGAGACCTGTGATGGCCACGGCTACACATGGCAGTCTTGCTCAAACATTTTGTTTGCCCACACAGTTGTTTTCATTCATTTCTCATCTCCTTAGTTTGTCACGGGGTTTCGTTTCATTTGCAGTCAACCGCAATCAATTTATCAACATTAATTATCTAATTGCAATGTGTATTTGTCTTAGTCTGTTAAAGGAATCCTTTGTTTCTTTGTCTTTTGACTCACCGTGAGCGTGGGATTGTCTCTTCCTGGTTCTGCAAAAGGCGCGGCCAAGGGCTGAGGACACTTAAATGCTGGAACCAGCTGATTGGGCGAAGCCATATGCTGCCATATTGTGGGGGGGTCATTTGGGTTTTTATTTAGTTTGGCTTTGTATAGTTGGCGTCCATCTTGTCTTCCCCGTATGTGTTATTTGGTTTGGCCAAACCAGTATATATGTGCCTTAAGATGGAGAAGCTGGGACTAGCAATGGTTTGACACTTATTCTTAGAAAATAACTTTTATCATTGAAGTTTCCAATTCATTGGTAAAAGTGACTCCACCTAAATGCAACAGCAAAGGCCGCTGTAACCAACAAAAAGGAAAGCATATGAGCAATGTTACTCAAAGATGCACCAAAACACTACTCTGGGTTAATCGCTGCATCGGTAATTTTTTTAGATCCAAAGCTGCAGTGTGTGGGCTGCAGATTTGTTTTTGGAGTCGGCCTTGGAGAGAACATCACAGCCGCCAGAAGGCATCTGCTCCGTGTGCTGCGGAGTTATTGAGTGTGTGTAGAGATGTTTCGGTGGAGTTCATATTAGAAGGCAGCTCTCTAGACTCCTCAGTGCTCACGGATTCCTTTGTGAAGAAATCAGCATGTGCAGCGTGGGCGTTATCACTGCGTGCTGAAAGCATGCTGCCATTGCTTTGAGTTCGGCAGTTGAAGCCTGCTATATGGCCCAGCAACACACACACACACACACACACACACACACACATCCTGGCAAAACTGATGAAAAGAGAGAAAAAATAACCCGAATTACCCATGAACACCTGAATTTAGTTGGAAAGCCCAAATCTCAAGTTTCACAGCTTAGGAAGTGGTGAGATTTCGGAATGCTTAGGACGAGTATAGAAGCAGGTGGAGGAGGATATGTGACATCAACTTAAATGCAGAAATTTGTAATTATGGCAGCATAAACCGAAAAGATTTGACATTATCGAGCCTCATCACTTCAATATGGACTAAATATTACTCTTTCAATGACCTAGCCCTTCACTCAAAGTAATTCTTTTTTAAAAGATAAATTGTTTAGCATAATTAGACTGTGAGTAATTGAAGAAAGAAATAACCCAGTTGTACAAGGTGGTTTTCTTGCTACACACTGCAATAAAGCAGCTAATGTTGGCTAATATTCGTCGACAAATGAAATGCTAGCAAGATATTTGGCTTAATTTAGGCCATAATTCTCACTCAGCTCAAGTCGGGTATAAAATTAAACCTGTTTAATTAAGTTGAAAAGCTAACTGCCTAATGTTAAAGCAGCATTTTAATAGAAAAGAGCTAAAATAAATTAGTTAAATGTATACAAATACTTATTTGCAAATATTTGCTACCATAAACCTGTGGTATTCTTGTCAGCAGTCTCCATTAAGAAGTTATAGTATCACTTCAAGTGTGTGAAGATGCACATTACATTAATTTTTGCTGACGCTTTTGTCCATTAGCGACCCCCCCCCCCCCCCCCCCCGCCCCGGGATGACCAGGAATCGACCTCCGACCTTCTGTACAACAAGTCAGAGGTGTAACCCACCAAGCTGTACCAGCTGATTCTTTCCAATCTCTTACCCACAAACTTCCCCACACACCGGGCGATGCGGCGGAAGCGATTCCAGTCCCCCTGAAGACACTTGTCCCGCCTCAATCTGCGTTAATGCTGCTGTCAATTCCTTCTCGGACAAGAACGCAAAAACTCTACTATCTCTCAGTCGACTTGTTACCTGGAATGGATACAACCGCCTGCATGGTCCCTCTGAGGGCTAGAGTCGAACGCCGCAAAAGTTATTCAGTGAGACTGTATCAAAAGTGGAAGTTTCACAACGGCCTCATCCATACGTCTCATTTGTTCGCACCTTTTTTTAACACTGGAATCACGCTGCCAAAGCGGTGCCTTGTTGCACTCTCCCCATCTGACTTGCAGGGAATGAGCAACGTTATTGCCTGGCCCCCGAATCCTCGGGAGGAATGCTAATGGAACCATTTGGCAGCTTGCCTCTGGAGGCAGGAGGGATGGACTTGTTTCACTTGATGTCAATGTGGGGATCTGGAGGAGAGAAGAGAATTACACGTTGGCATTGCTTCAATTGGCAAGAAGGGAAGCAGGGAAGACAGAAAAAAAAAAAAAAAATGTTTTGCAATGTTTTACCCGCTAGACAGCAAGCTGAGCACAGATTATTTTGGGAATTGTTTCAGTTCAATTACTTTGGCAGGCTTAAGGTTACACCGCCACACCGTCGAGCCCATGTGAAATTCATTCCCCTTGACCGAAGGAGACATCGACAGCTCGATTCAGATGTGACTCCACCACCATCTGTCACAGGTGGCAGTGTGAATATTTAAATATCTCCACATCCCCGCCATCCAAACATATAAACATCCCCGATTTGTACAGTAATTAAAGCATTGAGCGCAAATTGCTCCCACATATGTCGCTCGCTTGTCGTTAGTGCCACTTGGTGTCTTTTCTTGAGCAAACAGATGTGCATGCCGATTACCAGGATCGGCCTTGATATGCGTTGCCAGGATTATTATATATGTTTTTGGCAGTGACCTTATTGCCCTGTCGTCACCTCGATGCCCCCGGTCGAATCTTACCCATGTGTTGACTTCTTTTTTGGCAGCTACTCGTCACTTCTGTCTTAATTTCAATCGTGTCAAATGCACGGAATTCGCAATGCCCCCCCCAGATTAGGCTGTCCTTAATGAGCCAAGACTAATGCCCGTTCACAAGACTATGGCTGGGCACAAGGGTATTACGTCGGCCCAGTGGTGGGACCTGCGTGACTATGACTGGCTGTGACAGCCATGATGGGAATATTAATACTTTACTCGTCTGCCTTTCTCAGCTTTAATTTCGTGGCCTGCCTACAAGTGCACCTTGTAGGAAGTGTGATTGTGTGTTTCCAAATACTGCCCCCGATGGCACAAGACATTATGGCGTCTGACAACACTGATCCAATAGCTCTCCTCTTTGGCATGTCCCAGGGCTGCAGGCGTGACACTGGAGTGAGCTGTTCGCTGGTGCTCCCTCAGTCCAAGACGCCTGCAGCTCGGGCATCTATCCGTCCAACTTAGGCGGGTTTCCACTTCCAGACACATACTGGCCCGATGGGAAATTCAGGGACACGTAACTCTTGCGCATTTTAAATATTATTACCCGGAGAGGTGGCATTCAGCCGAAATGGGCTGATATTCCTCTTGGAAAAGCGACATGCGATGAGTGCTTGAGCACAGCGAGATCTGTTGGTACGCTACAGCAAATACAACTGCTTCCTGGGCGATATGACGACAGCAGCATCATATCATCCAAAAGCAAACAAAAATTCCCTTTTAATGGTTTTCACAATCAGCCCTAACTCTTGACTGTCAATGTGCCGGAGTAAAAAAAAGAAAAGAAAAGAAAAGCCAAGTCCATTACAAACAGCTGCCACAGCCCGAAGAGAAAAGTGAGCATCGGTATCAGAGGGAGCGGAGATAAGCGAGGAGGATTAGCGGCCCGTCCGCGCGCCGAGGAGAAATCAGAAGCTGTCCGTGGCATCAAAGGTCATACTTATTAAAGATTATCACGGACGCGGTTGAAGACACCGGCAGATTGAGTGGATTACTGTGGAAAAGGCGCTCCAGAAATAGGAATGTTGGGTTAGGATTGACTGGCTGAGAGCTTCATCGCGGGTGCCCCAGAGGTGCTCCTAAGTGTATTTGTCACTGTTGATTAGGAATCTCCGGGACACAGAGGCAGGGGCGTATGACTGCCGATGCCGACTGCTTAAGGTGCTTCATCACTGTTTACTTAGAATCCAATTCATCATCGACCTGCGGCGGGAGAAAGTCAGCAAAATTGTCCACTTACACGGAAAGTGCTGCATCAGAGAAAGTTTAATGGCTGCACTGATGCCTGCAGCCAGGAAAATGGCTCTATCATCGTGCATTGATTTCGATGTACTAAATATAGAGGACCACACTGTGGCACGAGGGGATTTTTTCCTGCGCCGATCAAAGGCTGCACTCCGGCAACGGGAGAACCAAATGGCAGGAGGCACATTATCCGTCCGGATTTGTCATAAACATCTCACAGTTTATCAGTTTTGTTTTTTTGGTCTTCTCTTTTTCCCGGTTAGCAGATTTCCTGCAGGTGAGCAGAGGGACGAGCGCGCCGCAGTTTAATCTGTTGCGATGCTGAACGAAAAACCACTGATTCAAATCAGAAACCCTAACAGCATTTCCCACTCTACCTCCCGCGGATGCTCACGGAGCGCGAGCGGCGGCCGGAGGAGAGTTTTGCGCGGCGGCTTTGTGGAGATTATCAGGGCTGAGAGAGGTGATGGAGAATATTCTTTTTTTTTTTTCGCCCCTCCCTCCTCTGAAGGTGTGCGAATTGGGACCCCTCTTTTTTAATGGGATGCAGAGGCAGTGACAAATGGCTTCTTTTACTGTACATAGGCTCATCCCTCCGACTTTGCCTCTGCCCTTGACATTTACTGTTGGAGACCGATGTTCACCGCGGCTTGACTTATCGTGGCAGGGAGTTCAGAAAAACTTGAGCTATTCCTTTTTCCCCCCGGACGTCTAGCTAAACATCTAGATCATCTAGTGTACGTGTGTGTGTGTGTGTGTGTGTGTGTGTGTGTGTGTGTCTCCCTCACAGGCAGGTAACTCTGGTCATAGCGTCACATAATTCCATTATAATCAAACCTGTTATTTACACCTATATCATGCAATTTGTATTTGGATATTTCCTCTTTCCTCTGTCTTGTCTTTTACATTTACATCTGATAATGATAATCACTTCTCGCTATCTCAATACTAACATTGTGATCGGAAATGAAAATTGGGTATAGCTGCTGGGCATACAAATAAACAAACAGGGCCGGCACCAGCTCAGGGGAAGCGCTGCTGCCTATTTCTTCCCTTTTTCTGAGGGGAAAGGCTCGTCTGTAGCTTTTTGTCAGACTTGCTGGACCGGTTTGATGTATTTTTTACACATGCTCCATCATTGACAGTGTCAGTCAGCCGGTCGCTTCGGTCTAGACGGAAATAGCTCAACTATCAACGAGGCGGATTTCCACAAACGCGCGGTGCCGGCCGATCGAGGTTTCGTCTCAGGGCGCGCTGTCAGAACTTGGGGGCGCGAAAACCAAAATGCCTGCAAAACCCTGCCGACGTTGCCGTCGGCCTCGGCTGCACTTTGTGCTTGGTGTCGACTAGCAGATGGTTAGCATCGTGGCGGGAGCACTTAGCTCGAAGCGGCACTGTGAATCCTCACAGAACTGCGTGCATGGCCATAGGTGTATGGTCCAATGAGTTTTGCATGCATTTGCACTAAATGCATTAAATGCAGAGCTGTGAAGATTAAAAAAACGAATTGTTGCATTCGTTGCCACTGTAATATCTTTATGATTTTACGACCAGCATCACCAACGCTAGATCGAATTCACCAAATCAACGTCCTCGTCGTTTAAACCTAATATATCGTCGGAGGCGAATACTGCAAGCCATCTTGCAATAATTGCAATTAAATATTTAATCTTCTCCTCCCCCCATGTGGTACAACGCCTCTGTTTGTTTTCTTCTCCTAATGTTTAATGGTGTCTCAATTTCATGCAGTTGATCCGAAAGTCCAAACCATCCCAAAAAAGAAGTGTTTGTCACACGGCAAACGAACCGAATCGTGGTTCCGATTGAGACCGCTTCTTTTGGATCAGACTAAATTTTGGTCCATTGGTCCAGACCGTGGTTTTCGAGGAACCTTTCACATGTCGTTTTGGGTTCAGACTAAACAAGGTCGGTGAAGCCGGGATAAAAGCAGAGATCAGGGCCGGGGCAAACAATCACTGGAGCAGGAAACAGGACGAGGAAATTCAAAAACAAAGTGAAAACAGAGTTGTTGTTTTTTTGAATTGGCACAAAGTTAACGTTAAATCCTGTGCGCCGGAAGATCCCGACATTAGCATGTCCTCATCCCACATAGGATGTCCAGACAACACCTTAATACCAGGTATCAATGAGGTGGAGGTCTAGCTGGTATCTCATAACCAAATGAATCATGTGAACACGTGCAATAAACACTTTAACCAGGTTATCCTAATTGCGTAGAGGTCGTAAGTGAAGTTGGCTGGCACATGATTGATGGAGCCAATTTGCCGATGTCTTTGGCATGTGTTCAATTCACCGAAGTTCCTTTGGCTGTTCTGATCCATGTGCCACCAAGGCCACAGCTGTGCCAGAAGGTTTTGTGCGTGTTATGTTCCTCATGGCAAAAAGAATCATTCAAATAATAAACAGGGCTCCTGTAAACCTTAAATGAATACTTTAATTAAGTCATTACTTTAATTGGGGTACAGTTAAGCTAGCAAGTAATACCTTCTTAAAGGAATCAGGGTTTTCTGCTTCTTCCCACTGGCTCCACAACTACAAGGGGAATAGGCACTTTTCTCTTTTTTTCAACAAGCTCTCTGCAGCACAGGATTTGCATTTTATTCATTGTTTTAATAGCGGAATGATTCTTGTGACGCCCCGGGGAGGCCCTGCGGTCGGAAGATGTGAAAGAACAGTTTCTTTTTAATTGTATCCGTCCCCAGGCCGAGGTGGCAATTTGGCCGACCCAAAGGAATACGAAGTCGACGGCGACGGCGGCGGCGGCGGTCGCCGACACCAGAGGCCGGGGCGCTTTTTTATTTTTAAGGAAGAATGAAATATTGTTGGCATTACGTTTTGGGGACCTGCATAATGCAACGCCTTCAATCTGATTAGAAAGACTGTCTCAGTCCTGACAGGAACAAAATATTATATTACCTTATTTTACATTTGGATAAAAAGCAAGTATAACATTAATGCTATTGAAATTCTATCATTTAGGTTTTTTCCTGTGATGAAACATACACAATGTTGAGGATGCCACCAAGAACAAACAATGCCGTTGGTTACTGGCTTCTTTTATAGTTATTTCAGACTCTGGTAATGGGGAGTAGACTCATACTCAACTCAAACTATTCATTGGACTTGGACTCGAGCACCGGGGACATAAGCCTCGACTCAGACTCAAGGTTTGGTGGCTCCACCACAGCGAAGACGGCAACAGTGTGTGGAAATGAAACAGAACTTGCATTAGACTGTCCTCGCGCAGCACAGCAAACAATAATGTGACATTTGGATTCTTCCGAGTTCTCGCCGAGCGCTTCGCGGTTCTGCTTGCAGACGGATGTCAGTTATTAGTCGTGCTCCGTCTTTTGCCGCTGCTCTTGCCACTTCCCTCCATCTTCAGTAATCCCCGAGATTCATCAAGTCATGTTCCCGCTGTGGATTCAAGAATTAGCGGGCGGCGGAATTATTGGCTCTGTCTCTCTGTCTCTCTCTCCAACCTCCGTACGCCTCTTCCTCCTTTTCTCCGGCCCCCCTCTCGGCGTTTGGAGGAATCCATTCCCTGCGGTGGCTTTTCTGCTGCTTCAAATGCGCTGACTTCAGCATCCGATCTGAGCTCAACTCTTGTGATCTGGCAGGATCGCCTACTGCTTTAATACCCCTTTCTTTTACACCCCCTCGCATTTTGATCACAGTCTTTCTTCTCTCCCTCAGCATCATCTCTCTTTTTTCTCGCCTGCAGTCTGTTTTCCGGCTGCCTCTCATTCTTTCTTCGCCTCGTAATTACTTCTGAGCTTTGTAACGTCGGCTTTACAACTTTTCAAGAAAGGTCCGGTCTTATGAAAAATCATCCTGCTCGGATTTTCTCGCAGGCCCTGCTGAATATATTGCGCAGGTCCTCCCGCAGCGCAGGAGTGATTCCTCATGCTCTTGGTCTTCCATCGCAACTGCACGCACATACCGAGCACCTCGGGCAAACAAATGGCCGCGTCAAGTCCCGCCAATGGCTTGGAGCCAAAGTGATATGAGCTGATCAATTTTGATAAATATCCACATTTTTATTTTAAACACAGAAGCGTTACGTGAACGCCAGAGTTCAGATCGCACGAATGCCGAACAAACCCTGCACAGGACCAAGTGGAGGACACGCCGAGCCGTGTAACCCAGATCCATTGAGGCACCGCGGCGGCTAAGTGCTTGGACTGTCACCTCGCATCGAGGAGGACTGGCGCTCGTCTCCGCGGTGCTCCCTCTGTGCGGAGATCACATGTGCTCCATGTCGCCGCGGAGCTCCGGTCTCCCTGCCAGACTCCGCGGACGGACAGCTCAGGTCGTTCCCTCCCATCATCCGGCGTGTGCTGGGACATTAGTGAGCCTCGGTGCACAGCGGCGCGTCCCTTTCACAGCTCCTTACGGCTGCCAGCGCAATCTTGTCGAATTCTTAACCTCTGACCGTGGCTGGTCGGAGTCATTGTTGGGCCAAGCAGGGGGAAGAAAAAATTGCTATCGGGCCCCTCTTCACCTCCATCTACAACTTCCTGTCAACACCTTCCACAGTGTGTATTTACCCTCTTCGACTCCTGAGCTGGACTAATACTCACCGTGATTTAATATGCATCATGTCAGCACATTGTGAGCTGAAATGATAAAGCTCCTGAAACTAGATCCTGCAGCACAATCCCTCCACAAGACGCGGCCAGAAAATGAATTAATAATGCAGAACTTGCAAATCAGAAGTTGCTAAAATGAAACAACTATGTTGCACAAATCCTCCACGTATGGGCATATGCATTTTCACATCACTACAACATGTCGTTTTTCACAGCGCACTCAGACATACGTGTATAGCAAATAGACACGATTTGGATTTTTAATTTCCCAAACCCTGATTTCTGGCTGGGTTGCAGTTACAGTTTTTCTCGCACCGTCATTAGATTAATTATTCACCGTTATGGCAGGACCAGCCAACACCCAACTTTTTATTCTCTTAGCAGCACACGTTCAACGCAAACTGTTACCTTTACAATTAGGAAGCAAGAGGAATGTAAATAGGAAACCTAAATACACATACAGTATTGATATATGGCAAAATATCCATTAATATACATGATATTTATTATATTATATTCAACAATTAAATTCAACAGTGGAAAAATATATATAAAAAAGGAATTCTAAAACGTAACAAAACCTAATATGCAACATACATTAGTATAACTAGTAACTTAAAAACAATGTACAAGGCTACAGATATTAGAAGTGTATTAATGGCTGTCTGACACGGTTGTGTTCTGTTGCATATGAAGTTGAGCGCAGTGAACTTTGTTTCAACTCCAGTGCTAAGCCGCTTGTGGTCTGATCCCCCCCCCCACCCACCACGGAGGGCCGCTCCTGATGCTGCTCGAGTTCTGAAAAAATCGATGAGGCTTTTTGAGTCGAATGACTGCGCTCCGTACAATCTGAACCTCCAGCGGAGAGGAATCGCGCGGGGCACCTTCCAAATTGCCCTGAGCTGTCGAACAATCACCTCAAAGGCAGCTGCAGAGTTTAATTTAGCCCGCAGAACTGTTCGCCATCACCGTTGCACGTGTTTTTTCACCCCGCAGCTCAAACATGTCCTCCCTCAGGTCGTTTCCTGCAACCGGACTGTGTTCAGAAGAGGCCACCGGTCATTTTACAACATATATAGGCCGTAAATCATTATCGATAGCGCGGAACCCCCCCCCCCGGGACATGCCATCGACTTGGAAGCAGACAACATTTTTGGTGAGGTAAAAGGCATTAGTAGATTTTTTGCTGTTTGATTGGGTTTTGATCAGCGGAGGCATTGGATCTGCGTTGTCACGTTCTCGAAACCGTGGAAACCTCGTCGTGCCGGACGGAGCCGACAGAAGGAGGCAATAAAGAGAGGAGCGTGGTCGGCTAACAATATTCAATTACAAATTCAAATGACGATCGATTGGTATCATAGATAGATAGACAGATACGTTAGTCATCCCAAAACTGGGAAATTCCGGTATCATGCGGCTCAGAGTGGCGAGAAAACATTCCTCACACAGTCGCACGCCACCATCACCACCATCACCACCACCATCACCACCATCACCATCACCACCACCATCACCATCACCATCACCACCATCACCATCACCACCACCATCACCACCATCACCACCATCACCACCACCATCACCATCACCATCACCATCACCACCATCACCATCACCACCACCATCACCACCACCACCACCACCACCACCACCATCACCATCACCATCACCACCACCATCACCATCACCATCACCACCAGCAGCAGCAGCAGCAGCAGCAGCAGCATGTACTGGCACATTTGGTCCACGGCTTCATGCTGTTGAAGCCCAATTGTGTGAGGTTTGTCCGACCAGGCTTCATTTTTCCTTCCTCCACCTCTGTCCAGTGTCGGCGAGCCTGCGCCCGCCGCACGACTCGGAGTTCTGTTGTAGGCTGACAGGAGTGGGGGGGCCCCCGTGCACTTCTGCCGCTGTGGCCCCATCTGCCATCAAGCCCCGACGTGGTGATTATTCCGAGCAGCTTCTTTTTTTTCCCCGCACAACCGCAGTCGTGAAAGAGTTGTTTTTTTTCTGCGCGGTGACCGCGGCCCCCTTCCTGTCAGCTCCGGGCGATGTGGTCGCCGTTCTCTGACCCCGCTCATCATCTGCTGCCGTGCGGCAGGACTGCCTATTTTATGTTTGTTTCTGGTGAGAGTGAAAAAAATCGGGGATCAGCAGTGTCAGCCCGTCTGGTGCGAGCAGCAACCCGACAGTCAGACAGTTTCTGCGAACATTACCTGAAGCTCCTGACCTGAATCCACGTGATTTTATGCATTGCACCGCTGCCACGCGATTGGTCGATTGGATGATTGCATGAATCAACGAGTGCTCCTAATTAAGTGCTCAGTGAGTGTACATTTATATGAAAAAAGAAAATGCTCACTCCCTAATTCACGTACACTCAGAGACATACTCAGTAAATACACCTTAGGCAACAAACAGCAATCAGAATCAACAATATGGGCTTGATTGAGTGATTCATTCAAGTAAGTTAACATTAGATGAATAATGTCAAGCAACAATATAAGATCTAGTTTGTCTTCGGTTACTTTGATTCAAAATTGAAATATACATTTTTACGGCCCTGATCGGACGCAGACATAAGTGCATGGATTGTATTTCATGGCCCATAATAATGTCATAATCATTTCCCCCTCCCACATCCGGCACTGTGACATTAATAATATTCATGTTTTTCAAGTCTGGGCGCGTTCCAGCTCTGTACGGATGAGGCGGAGATTTTGTGGCTGCACGGGATGTTTCGGTTCGTGGGCCCAAATTGAGTTTGCTTTATTAACAGCCTTTCATTATGCTTTTTGTAATGCAATCATCCTTTATGAAAATGCTACATTCATTTCGTTAAATGGAGCCCATTGACCACGCTGTAGTTTTATTCCTGGTTTGCCTATTTGCTCTTCATTACAGCATATCGTGCAAAGGTCAAAGCGTATGCACAAGCCTGAACCCCTTATATGGTTTAATATATGTTCAATTAACGCTTTGCATACAGTACACTTTGCTGGTGTGGCTGCTGACTTTTGAAGACTCTGGATTCAACAACAAAAATAGTGGCAAACTTTACAGCGGCTCGCTCTCAACCGCTGCTCGGGAGGAGAGGGCACGGGGGGACGGAAGGGAAAGTTCATTCAGAAATTAAAAATGAGGTGGGGAGAGAGATGGGGAAGTTCTGTGCGACGGGTCAGTTGTCACACAAAAAATGTTGGTTGGAATCTCGGTTAAAGTTAGATGAGCTTCCTCGCGCTGTGATCACACCACACGCCAAGTCTTTTTTTTGCCCCTGGTGGTTTGCATCCGTTTAAACTTCACTCTTTTGTCAGAGAGAAAAGGCTTTCAGTCACAACATGGAGGACTGAATCAGAGAGAACTCGATACGTGGTACTTAAAAACGGGGTTGGGAGCCTTATATTATATTGTCTCTCAGACCACTTGTGTTCGTTTTCGTCCCTTGAACGTCTGGCTGCCACGCTTCACCTGTGGTGCTCTCATCTTTGCATCTTGTTTTTTTTTTTCTTTCCCATTAGCCACCGCCGGCAGCGGTTCTCTCATTTGCAACTCGGCAGCCGTGAAAAAAGAAATAAAGATTACGCGCCGCGGATTGATGAAACAATGGGGGAACACGTCTTACCACATGAGATAGTTGCTGCATTGTGCCCTTGTATACCACAAAGGCCAGTTCAAGGAACAAAAGGCCGTCGGGGGGGGGGGGAGGTTGTTCTAGCAACTGTGTTTCCTCCCTACAGGCTGCTCAATACATTGTGTAATGGGAGATCAGAGTATCTGGCCTTCTGGGGGATTACTGCAAGCTCTGGCTGAAACACACACACACACACACACACACGAGTGAATGGGCTCTGTGAAATCTGTACAACGGAAATCTCCCGATTCATGAAAGACCGATTCCATGTTGCGCTGCTCCCTGCCATGGATGAGATATGTGTAATTATGCCCCCTTCATTGTGTCAATTCTACAAATCTCAAAGATAGAGAGCTCTGAACAGCGAGCGTCATCGAGGCGAATCCCAACCAAACACCGATTTTTTTCATTATTTTCCCTGTTTCCGTGTCGCAAAAGTTTTGTCCTTAAAAGTTTCTTGGCGAAATTTTCAAAGTCGTGTCTCCTTTTTCTCACGACCAAAGTCGGGCCTTTATCTCGAGTCAAAGAAAAAGTGTCTTCTTAATTGATTTTTATTAACATCTGAGTGGCGACGTATCTCCTCCTTTAATCTGCCTCGGGTTCACCGGAAGGTATTAACCTCCTACTGAACACCGTGCACACATCAGCGACCTGAGGAAAGCCCGTGCGGGGGGGAACTTCAAGAGAACGGATGCCATTGACTTAGAAGAAAGAAAGAAAAGAAGAATTAGTTAATCTCGCCGGTTTCTTTACCTTTAAAAAAAATCCCCCCATGCACCGCGTGAACCGTGAAATGAGAGGCAGAGTTGTGCACGAGTAAAGAAACATTGAGCTTTTAAAATAAAAAAAAAGAATTAGCATTAAGATGACAGCCGGAGACATCAAGAGACCGACGTGCAAACAGCACAAGGAATTCAGCAATGATCCACAAATTGCGGGGGGAAAGTTTGTTTACGGAGGAGATCGTTTGGAGGGGGAGACATTGTTCCGTCTCAACCCAGTTTGATTTATGCAAAGCACCAATCACCATGCAATGTCGAGTGCCGAATCCTCGACCCGGTGTGGATGTGACCTTTCTATGCTAATTCATTATGGAAAAAAAAGAAAGAAAGAAGACAAGAAAGCACAAGCATTCGAACTAATCAGACTGTGATTTCCATGCGCAACACTTAACCATTTATCATTTAATTGTGATCGGATTGTTTTTCTTCGTGGGTGGAAATTAACAGGGGCTCTCGGGAAGCCGGGGTATGAAGTCAAGAGAATTCCTCCGCATAATCAAATATGCAAATGGGGAGAAAAGTGGAGTGAATCTGCAGCCGAACGCAGATTACTGCGGGGGGGGGGGCATGTTGACAAAAGGCTTCTTTTTTTGTTCTTCATGCAAATGTTTGCGTCTGGAAAACTGGAGTCGTCGAACACAGACACAGAGCTGTATCCGTTAGAGTTGATACGAAAGGGGAAACAAGCAGCACAAATGTATATTTTAAACTTATTTACGTGTTCATTAATGAATTTATCGATGCAAAATGACTGTACCACAAGGGGTTTGCAGCATATTGCTGCATGTGCAATATTGAACAATTCGTATGGCACAAGGGTAAAAGGGGGTGAATCATCGAGTATGAAGCAACATATCTATTAAATATATGGCTTAGTTTTGTCAATGCATATAAAAGTCGATGCATGAAAATGTCATACGTTTCTGCAGGTTTCTTTTCACACTGTTCCATTATTTAATTCTCTGGAACCTTCCATTGATCCATAAACAGTTGCTAGATACAGATGCACATGCCCAAAATTTAACAAAGTTATAAAAAACTTGACGGAAACATTATTCAGGGTAACTGTTAGACATATGCAAAACTATTATGAATTAGCTTTGACAAACGCACGCACCCGTCCACACACACACAAACACACACACATGAATCCAGAGGGGTCAAATTAATAGTCACACAAAAAATGCACAACACAAACACTTGCGCACACACACACACACACACACACACACACTCCTCTGTTTTCTATTCATGCCCATGCAGTAGGACCAATCTCTGTGAAGACTCCTTATCATCATGCACAAGTTCCTCGACCTCTGAATACAGAAAACAACTCGAATACCCAAAGAGAATAATGATGATTAACCGCGGGCATTTTTTGGTAATTGATGAAAATTACCAGAGAATCCATAAATAAACGAGGAAGAGCGAGAGAGAGAGACAAAAAACAGAGTCTTTGCCAACCCCTCGATACGTGAACGCAAGTGAGCGAGATGCACTTTGTCTGTGGAAAGGAATTAAACTTATTGAGAAAAATGTGTCTCGGCCGTGTTATTGAGCGGCTGTTTCATTGCGGAGGTGAATGTGCGATTTTTCAAAAGAGAAAAAATCTTTTTAGCCATAATTTGTCCTTTTCACCATATACGATAATTAATGTCATGAGACTATAGTTTTAAAAATTTTGAATACATCGGTCCACTGAAGTCGTAAATCGCAGACAGCGCTCGAGAGAGAGAGAGACAGTGGAAGCTAAAGAAGAAGCTAAAGAGACGAATGAGGAAAATCAGGGGCAGGGGTCAATGGGCTCTTGACGAAAAAAGAGAAAACAGACTGTGCACGTTTCCACTTCTCCTCCAAGCGACGATTGTGCGCGTCTCTGCGCAATCTGTTAGCGGGGTCTGAGGGGATCCCGACCAATCAAAGGGGGGGGGGAGGACGGATGAAATCGCATTGAGGTGAAGAGGCCGAGAGCGGCAGGAGTTTTCGACGGGTTTTACACCGCTTCTTCTCAAAATGAACACGACGAACCGTCAGGAGTACAGGATACAGGAGGGGAAAAAAGGAAAAAAGCTCCGAGGAAGCGGTTCAGTAAATTAAAAGGATTTGCGCAGAGCAGGGAGGCCTCGCAGAATGATTTTCAATAAGAAGGAGATGGGTGAACGTGGTGAATGGCTGCTGCATTCGTTTGTTTTGAATTCTTTCTGTGAAATTAAATCCTCAACTGATTATGAGAGAATGGCATTACACGGATGAGGAGGCAGGAATAGAAGTATGAAACAATTCCAAATGTGGAGGAGCGCGAGTGTGTTTTCTCTCTAACCCGACGGAAGGGAGAAAAAAAATAAATAAACGCTCCGTGCCGCTGACGCGAACCTCTTCCGAATTGGCTCCGGCTGATGGAAATCATGCAAGAAATGGCTTTTCATGATTGCGGCTAATGTTTGCATTCAGTCGCCAGTTTGAATATAATCTCCGCCGTTCATTTTCTCTGGCGTCGGGGATCCTGCGAGATATCATGCACCGGCCGGCCTGCTGGACGCCGGCAGACTTGACCGCGCGTGTTTGCCATAGACTCGCGCAGGACACATGATTTGTACGTGAAAAAAAAAGAAAGGAAAAAAAAAGAAAAGGTGCTGTAATTGCTTTCTTATCGCACACGATCTAATGTTATTTTTTGCCGAAGCTCCCGATAGATTAGCAATTTTATTTTAACAACAGCGTTCTTGCTCTCACTGTGCTGGCAGCATCACCGAGCTCCAAATCCTGGCCAGGAGGGCCAGTGTGTGTGTGTGTGTGTACATAGATGGTATTCAGTGTTAATCTGATTAGGGTGAGGAGATAGGGGACGTCTGGACTATATGTCATCTGAGTACAGCATCGCCGCTATTGATTAACTGGGCAAACATCAGATGGAGACACCAAACATTTACACAGAAGTGCACACACACACACACACACACACAAACACACGGCCAGCTATTGCGGGCGGCGGCAGATGGCGGTCGAAATAGACTCGCATACGAGTGCGCAGGTTCATTGTTTGCGCTGGCTGTCCATCCTACCAACAGGCTGCTGGTGATAATACATTGTAACCGAGACAGATGTCTCTCATCAAACTGCCAACGCGTCCGTAATGGACTGAATGAGCAGTGATTGCGACGGGGGGGGGGGGGGGGGGGGGGGGGGGGGGGGGGGGCTCGAGCCCCGTCGGACGACTGACAATACCTGATCCCATTTTGATCAACGGGCCCCAGATCTTTCTTTTTCCCAGGCACCCTGCCATCGCACCTCATTGATCGCGTCGACACGTCCTTCTGATTAAAACCCGCATCGCTTCGCAGGAGGAGAGGCATCCATCTGTCGCGCTGAGAGGAGACACGTGTGTTCGAAAACAAAGTCGTCGTCGCGCGCGTGTGTGTGTAAACTCTGTAATGCTTATTTGTCCACGAGAGACGCGGGAGTGCGATGATTGGGATTAGAGACAAATGGGAAGTCGATCTGTTCGGGGTGGGGGTAAGGGGATCCCTGCCCCGTGGGGGCTAAGAGTCCTGACTGTGTGTGTGCTTTATGTGTGTAGCAATTAGGATTCACATCCCCTTGTAATTACCAAATGTTGTTGACTCCCAGACAGTACATGACTCCCAAAACTGTTCCAGACGATTAGCAGCGTGTGCACATCGGAGGGGACGCTGCTCTCCAGACTGCACAACTTCTTGAACGTCGAATCCAAACGACTTTGGAGATTTACCCAACTTTTTCATTGGCACCAACAGGTCAACGTTTTTTTTTTTTACTTACGAGCAAGAAGATCCGGGTATGCTGCATCCACGTCCTCAAGATTAACTGTCGTTACTTCGTTGAGCCCTTCGCCCCTTCGTTTGGCACCATCGAGTAGATTCAAAAAAGAATGATGAAATGTCTTATGCTTCATAATCAAATATCTGTAAAGCTAAAGACATTCCCATCTACATCACTGTCAGCTTGCTTGCTTTGCTAAAAATGGTAAACACATCTGCACGAGCGCTGGCATATCCGCATTCGCATCGCAGAGCTGCGAGCATAGTTAAGTTAAGTGGCGGAACCCAGTCTTCCGTCTCATCTTTTCCCTCCTGCTTGTCAATGTGCATTTCCAAGGTTTGTTTATGCATGGTGTTAAAATGCAGCAGGTGTAACATTTCAGTGGGGTGAGGAATCCCGATCCAAGTGCTACCTTCAACGTCAGGAGCCGCCCCGCCTGGAATTTGGTCAAGGTCACGGCGGGGCGGGGAGAAACTCGGGAGCGGGGATTGAAGGTTTCCGGTGCGAAGGAGGAGAGTGGCTCTCTTCCGACCGGCTGGGAAAACTGATCCCGTGCGAGCATTCACAAATCATCATGGAGAGGGCAAACACTGCACTGTGTCTCCAGCTCACTCCGCAGCCTGCGTGGATAACGGCGATGCCGATTCACTTGGTGACACTGGTGCTGCCGGTGTGCTCAACAAAAACAAAAAAAAACGGGGGTATCAAGTAAACTTTTAATGATTTCTCCTTTTTTCCGAGTCAGCCGAGATGGATGCACTGTGGATAAAGAAGTGGTGGAATGGGGGCCGGGGCTGAACGGAAGACTGACCATCAGATAGAGATTCACTTTCTCCTCTGAGGGAGGGGAAGTGGCCATTAGTCAGAGAAGCAATCTAATCAATGTTGTTGTGCACAACAGTGCAGACGGCCACCACGCATCACTGAGCGCTATTATTCTTAGTCACGTTCCCATCGAGGGAGAAAACACTGGAGTCGCCCCCCCCCCCCCCCCCCCCCCCCCCCCCCCCCCCCCCGGCGCCCAGATCTCCTTCCTGCCCGTGTGCAAGGTCCTGCAGAGGGAGGCCACATGGCTACAGACACGGCGCAGAGACGGAGGAGGAGGAGGAGGAAGGAGGAGGAAGGAGGAGGAAGGATGAGGAGAGCGCTCCTTCCTGGACCGGAGAAGCTGGAACCGACCGTCAATGTCGCACTCTGCCGCGCTGGTTCCGCGCTCAGGGCGCCTCCGTGAGCCACGTGAGCCACGTGCTGATGATCTCTGACCCGGCTGCAGGAGAGACAGGTGAGAGATGAAAGAGGGGAAGAGAGCGTGGAGCGCCACGAGCTCAGCCGCGGTCAGGCTGCATCGCGCCGCACTCCATAAACTCTTCAGGCTACAGAGCCGGAGGGAGTGTGCGAGGATTAGGCGATAAAGTTTAGTGCTAATAGTTCATCTGTATTCCTATATTTAATGGCATACATCATTAGTCACTACAGTCTCTTTCCACCTTGACTTTGATTTGCTGCCGTGTGTTATGTGCAGGGGAGAGAGGGGGAGAAAGACAGAAGAAGAAATATTATTCAAAATATCAATTGCAGCGTGTCATGCTTGAAATTTGAGAATCTTGAAGTAACCTCTGCTTGCTCCTCGCACATTCCGCTGCTCTGCGAAAGGTTTAAGAACTCTAGACAGTTAGGAACGACTATACATTTATGTATGAGATTTTCATATTAACCTTGACCTTTCATCAGAAGGACAGAATTGAAATAAAACAGCTGCTTAAGATTTTGCGGATTTTTTGTAAATTATCGCAATAAATATAGTTTGTTTGAATTTTGAAATTTTAAAATGACAGCGATCCTGTTTCGCCTATTCGAGACTTGTATGAGGAACGTACGGCTGCTTTGATGGATGCCTGTCATCACCCGCACACGCCAGCGTGGCCTTTATCACAGTTCAACCCCTCACGGGGTGGGGGGGGGTTAAGTGAGTTTTTGATAGACAATTCATGTGGAATATACGCTGGGCTAATTTCCTTTGAGCTCCGCAATATCACTGAAAGCACATTTATGGGAACAGTAAATCACCGAGGGGCATAAAGGCATATTCCTCCGTTGATGCTGCACCAATGTCTTGTCCTCCATCTTGTGCCCCTGTCCCGAACGAGAATAAGGTCAACCTCAGCATCCTGAACGGCACGCGTGACGGGTGAACGAGTCACTTAAAGGGATGAGGGTAATTCACAACCGACTTATTTCCGGGTCAGGTGCTGATAAGTTGTTGACATGTCTCTCCCGAGGGAAGACCGGGCGCTGAGGAAGTGGGAGATTTTGAGAAAAGATATGATATGCTATAATATATATGTGTTATAATTTTTTCACCATTGGACAGGGCCTGACTGAGGCTTAGCTTATCTTACACATATTCCCTCAGTGATACAGTGAGAAATCCTACATGTTTTAATCAGACGCGCTTCCTGGGGCCGGCCACCCGGGTGACATCTCCTGGAACATTTTCTTTACCATCTGACCACAGTCTCACGGCTGACAGACCGCGCGCCAGACAAAACCCCCACAGCGTGTCGACAAGTTACCGTCTCTGAATAAGAACTAGACAAGCTGTCCTCTCTTCTTAAGGACTGGGGACGGACTGACCTGTTTATGAGGGCAGATTACCCCCCCCCCCCCCCAACTCAACATGCACACAATACACTCGTATGTGGCACCAGGAGTGTCAAGAGAGGGCAGGTGTTCTGCCGAAGGTCTGCCTGCCTGCCCCGGCGAGAGTGTGGAGCGGGAACGTGCAAAGCTAGGGGCGGAATGTAATGTTGAAGTCTGCCGACCCCGGCGAGGACGGTAACAACTTATGGTTGTTTTGACGGCCCACCGAGGCGGCAGGGTTCCTCCCGGTGCCGCCGGTGGCCAGCGCAACGGAGACGGACGGGTCAATTGTGTTTGTGAGGGGGATCAAGATGGCGGAGCAAGGAGAGCCTCACACAGCTCTACAAGGAAGCAATGGTGCAAAACACTAAGTTGGAATATACATGTGTATATATAGTATATATACAGTGATAGTTGTAAGCCAGTGTTGAGGAAGTAAATAAAAAAATGAACATCCCTAGTTTTAGTACCATGAGACAGTCATGAGAAACCAGCTGCCGCCATCATGTCGTGAGTCTTTTTATTCCAACCACTGACTTGTAAGTCAAATATCAAAGATCCTCATGGTGGAGGAAAACCAAACCACAGGTAAGGAGCTTTCATTTTCAAAACAAGCTTTAGACACCAGGGAAAAAAAGGGGAGCTTTTTGTCTGGACAGAAAGAAATAAAACCCAAATATAATCCAAAAAGATGAGGATGGATGAAAAAAGATCCCCTTTCTTTACAGTAACTAAGAGGGCTGCTGGCTGACTACTGAAAATCGTACACGGTTAGCGGTGAGGCTAAAGTTTAAACGGAACACAAGCCTGCGCTCGTGTCTGCGGGGCCTTTTTGCGGTCGATTCTTATGGGCTGCAGCCAACTGACAGAGCATTACACTATTACACAGGCGGCAACCGAGGAGAACACCAGCCGGCGAGGCGTCCGCGCAACGGCTGCTATTCCCGGGCTGCGATGTGAACTTGAAATGCGCCTCGCGGTGCTCAGTGACGCAACGGGCTTGTCATTGACAGAAGTGATCAAAATCACTTTCTTGACTTGAACGGCCACTTCCCGTCCCCGAGGAGGACGCGGGTCTGCGCGGCTGATGCCCGCGCCGTTCCCAGTTCCCGTCGGTGGGGCAACAACTTTGATCCGATTGATTTTATTCAAACAGGACAAGAGTGTCTGGGTACGTCATCACGTTGAAAGCCTTGGAGGAGCCTATCAGCCGTTCTCCAGATCAGCGCGATGGCAACGTTCCGTTCGTGGGAGCGTGCCGCTGCGGAAGACGTGGTTGCCGCAGATATGAAAAATGGTCTCTGCACATGCGCAGACCGTGCATGGTAGTGTTGGGTGACCTTTAGTCGTCAGCGTCCAAGTGCCTACGAAAAGTACAAGTGCTGCTTTCTTATCATTTCGTTTTGCATTTAATTCCAGTCCCAAAGTGACGCCGGTTTCCGAACATCGCGAGTTTTGACACGCGCAAACCAATCGCGGCCTCCGTCACTTAAAGCCTGTTTTACTGTTCACCCAGGAATGTAATGGTGGGTGGCGATTGTTCTCCCTCCGTGTCTGGAGATTCCTTCAGAGTCACTGTGTTGAAATGGCTCCGGTGAAGTCCCGTTTGCCAGTGACGGCAAAGAACAAGGTTGAGCCTTTTCTTTTTTCTTTTTTTCGGTGACAGGAGAGCTGGAAACCTTCTTCGTGTGTGTTAACTGATAATGCTTTCATGAGGTGGAGTCGCTGTTTTTGGAACCTTGGAGTCACTACTGCTATTCGCTTAGCTTAAACCATCCAAAAATTAATTTGAGGCCCTGCGCCGCGGCGTGACAATGGAACCTACTTTCCGTCATTCTGAACCGAATTGATCCACGAGACGTGACTTCCTGCTGTCCGTCTGCAATACTGTCCAAGATCCTTGGGGCTCGTCTGTTTTCTTTTTGTTTCCTTTTGTGAGCAAAAAAAAAGCCAACAATCGCGCTCCGTTCTCGCGCCGCAGCGCATGATAAACATTACATGAGCCGTGTTGTTTCGCCTGGAGATTTTTCTGTAGGTAACTAATATTATAGCTCGCTGTTGAGAAGTCCCATTCAATAGCCTCGCCATTGATTTCCGTCTGTGCATTCAATTTTCCAGAAGGATGAGGCACGTTTCTCTCCCATCACCCCCCCCCCCCCCCCCAACCCCCCTCCGGCAGAGTCCACTAATTAGAGGTCACAGCGGCTGAACATATTTATGGCACTTGTCTCTTTCCCTTGTAACTTTTACTCTGCTAATTTTCCATCCGCAGCAGTCGATGTTTTCTCATCTCAGCGGCGGGGTTTTTTTTTCTTTCTCTCCTGCTCTGACTCCACTCCACTTTTTCAACAGCCGTCTCGGGGGGTTGAAGTCCGACGGCTTTTTTCGGAGAGCTAAAGAGCTTTCGTCAGACATAAGACACTGTGATCTGGTTTTTCTGGATGTCTGAGCGAATGCTGAGCCTATTCCTGCCGGGTGATGAGAGAGGGAGGAACACCAGATTAAATGGAGTCAGGGTTCAGCCTGATACCGCCGCCGCCTTAATGGTCACTGTCATCCACTAAATCTTCTCCTTTTCCCTCGCTGCCTTTTGGTTCAGTGCACTCGGCCCCTCTGTGGTCTCATGGCACCTACAAATAAAGTCTGAAACCACTGCGATGAACGTGATGCCGCATGATCGATGACCATTTGGGGGAAATAAAACAAAAAAAGGCTCATCACACAGTGTCACTCACCTGTATGGGTACGTTGAGACAGGAATGGGAAAAGCTTCAGAACCTGCCTGAGAATCCTCTGGTTTTCAAGATCTCTTCAGTAGCAAAGTGATTGTCTGACAGTTGTCGGTGTATCCAATGTTGCACTGCAAAAAAAAATAACTGTTAATAGTTGATTCTGCTAAATTCATCCTCGCGCTGTCCACAGTCTAACTGATCTTAATTTCCACATTTAAAGTTTTGGATTTGACCATAAAAGTAAGAAAAACAAGAGGCCATTAGTTATTGGCTTTGAATGTACAAATGATACACACGTTTTGGTGGAATGGATAAAATAAATGATAAATAAAATGGGGTGGATCCGGGTTAAAGACGTAGATCCCGCGATGTTTCATCTCATTCATCCTCAACATTTCAAGAAGATTACATGTTGTTGACTATTTGGGACGTAATATATGGATTTTTAATGGAAGAAAGTTGACATTTTCTGTGGTGTTGAGATCAATGAGTTTTCCTTTCGCCTCTTACTGTTCTAGTGCAAGTGTGAGTCAAGGATTGCTTTGCCCTTGGGCGGAGGTACGCGCTCTACATTTTAGACTTCCGACTGTGGTGTGTTACTCCTAAATACACTCTTTTTTTTTTCTTTCTTCTTTCTCACAAATCCTCAAACGATGAACAGCCACCGCGATTCCGAGTTCCCTCCCGCGGTCCAGTGCCAGGGATTAGATTGGACTGGATTCATCCGAAAGTAGGTACAGGAGAACGAAGAGAGAGAAGAAGAAGAAGAAGAAGAATGTGCCTGTTTATCTCTGTTGTGCACTCAAAAAACCTGTCCAGGGCATTTTTCCCTGACTTCAGCCCAGCACATACTTGGGACAGGCTCCAGCCCCACAGCACCGTGAAAAGGATTAGAGGGAAATAAATGTGCTCTCTCACTCGCGCATGCGGCCCGAACGATCAAAGAGTGACATCAAATTCATCGAGTTGCTTTTCTGTCAGTCCTCTAAACAGCTCTCTCTCTCTCTCTCTCTCTCTCTCTCTCAGCATCCCACTCCGTTATTAGAAGCAGCCGGAAAAGACAGAAAAGGGAAAGAAAAAAAAAAGAAATAGGAAATGGCTCCGACTCAAATTGCCGCGCAGAGAATGCATCTCAAACTGAACGTGATCAGATAGGGAGGACATTACCATTTCTATTAAAGCCGCTTCGCCGCCAGCGAAGCAAGTGCGACTAAAAAACGTCCGTCTCTTTGGCAGCAATGTTTATTTTCTCCGGCGGTAAAATGAGGGCACTTTGTCGCAGATTTGAAAATAAATAAGTATGGGGGGGAAACAAAAATGGGCTGCACGGCGGCGTGGTGGTGAGCGCCCTCACCTCACAGCAAGAAGGCTCCGGGTTCGAGTCCCGGTTCAAACCCAACCGGGGCCTTTCTGTGTGGAGTTTGCATGTTCTCCCCCGTGTGTGCGTGGGTTCTCTCCGGGTTCTCCGGCTTCCTCCCACAGTCCAGAGACATGCAGAATGGAGTTAGGTTCATTGGAGACTCTGAATTGACCGTAGGTGTGAATGTGAGAGTGAATGGTTGTTTGTCTCTGTATGTGGCCCTGTGATAGGCTGGCGCCCTGTCCAGGGTGAACCCCGCCTCTCGCCCAATGTCAGCTGGGATTGGCTCCAGCCCCCCCACGACCCTTAAATGGATAAAGCGGTAGACGATGGATGGATGGATGGATGGAAGAAAAAAACAAACTAGGATGTGATTTTTTTTCCCCCCCACATTGTTTGCTCACGTTTGTGTCTCTGTGCTGCCAAGAATTGCGCGGGAGCCAGGGAGCCACCGGGGAGGGGGGCGGCGGTGGTGGATAGGAGGCCCACCTCAGTCTTATGCTCCATTAGCAGTCAGTGTGTAATAGCACGGGTGGACATGTGTTCGGCGCAGATAACAGAGAAGTGGCTGAGACTGTGACAGAGCAGGAGACAGCCCTAACAGACTGGCCCTGATGTTCCGGCACCAAGAACACGTGCGCCTCGCTGTGTCCCACTCCCTCCACGCTCTCCCTTTGAGATTCATCCCCCCCCCCCTTTCCAAATATCCGTAGGTATGACGGAGCCAAAGGAGAAAGGAGCTGGGGAAAGCTCTGCGGGATGGAAGTTATCTGGTTTGTAACTGGCAATAATCAGGGCCAGGACTCTGACTAATTGATTCCACAACTCTATGCAGGTCTTTACCTTATTCAACCCGGACCCAAGCAGCTTCCGGGGGGACTGCTGGATTATGCAGACTCGCTCCGAGGGCTCGCTGCTGCTTTATTCACATTGAATCTTATTCATATGAAATTTGTGTTGTGTGCCACCGCTTTTGACAACATGCCACACATGGATACACTCAAACAAATTTTGATCTTAAATATTTATAGCCTGGGTATTCACGAAATTAAAACGCAGGTTCGTTGCCGGGGCAAATAAATAAAAACACTTTTTCGCAAGTTGGATGGCTTTTTTTTCTTCTTCTTTTTTCCACCGCTGATTGCTGAAACTGTGACATGAGTCAGTGGAGATTTTTGTTAGCGCAGTATTAAATCTGACATTTCCACCGGTCCACGTGGGAGAGATACAGGGGGCAACCCACACTGACATTTAAAATGAAATTACTCAGCAATCAGTGCATCAAACCTCCCAAGTCATGAGGCCCGGAACACGGAACTGCCGCAGGAGTGAATCAGTAAAACAGACCATCGCTCAACTCTCGAGTCCGTCATATTAACGGAGAATCAAATATCTGATGAAAAGTGAAGAGAGAAATTGTTTTTGCTACAGCGCCGTTGATCCCGACTGCTTTCGGTTCACATGGCTCCGCTTCCATGTGAGCCTCCCTGAGCTCGTGGGCCCCCAGTGGCCCTTACTGCCAAGACATCACAAAGAGCCACGGTTAACATGCAACCGAGAAAGATTTGAACACCTAGAGAGCCAAAGGTATAGGATTTCTGTCTTGCTTTCTTTCATCACACACACTGGAAGGTGCTGGTCAATAATCTGGCTTTGCAAAATACATAAAGTGATCAGCCTGACGTCTTATAACTCCAGCTGCTTACCGTGAATTTTTATGTTTTGCTACCGCTAACCATGTGGCAGACGTAATCACTTCAATATTTCTTAATAAATTGGGGGGGGGGGGGGGGAAATGGCAATGACCCAGAGCTTTTTGAGTAGTTGTACGTACGCTTACAGTTGAGGACAAAGGTCTGGGAGAGAAGACAGGACAGTCGGAGATTCGTCATCGAATTTACAAATCCAACCACGACAACTAAACGTCTTGTTAACTCGTGCAAAACTGAATATAAATCTTCTATAAAGACTATAGACTGAAATCCATTGGCATTAGTTTAGGCTAAAAACGTGTTTTTTTGCTGTAAATATTATGCAGTAGCAAGTATTGTTATTAACCTCAATGACATGTGCAGCGCTTTAGCCACTGGCTTGGTGCAAAGGCATTAAAAAAATAATGAAGCTCACTCTACAGTGACAAAAGGTCTTTAGTCTGAAGGTTTTGGAGGACTGTTGGTTTTGGAGGCCGGCAAATTACGGCAAACTGCTCCATTTCGGGGCAAGAAGTTGCATTTTACGTAAAAGCAACCGACAGAAAGGACTTTCACTTCCAGGAACTTTGCTTTCTCCTGCACAAAGGAGGTTCTTTTTCGAACATTAAGTGCAGTTGTTTTTCTGACTAACTGCTGTTTTTTCGTAGGTCCCCCCCCCCCGAGCAATCTGGCAGGTGCTAGGCCTTTCACGTCTCAAGATGTCATCGTTAAACGCACCGCTCTCTGTTCCTTCTGCAATACAGTGAAACAGTGACTAACACCATGGTAGCAACAAAAGATTGGCTGTGATGGATTAGCTCTCTCTCTCTCTCTCTCTCTCTCTCTCTCTAGGTAGTCCCTTCTAGCGGATTTTCAATTCTTGGCCAAAAGCCCATTCCCAATGACGTTAGTGTCCCAGAGTGTGTCTGTCATTGCAGAGAGCTTTACACAGTTTAGTGACGGGGCCATTGGACGGACAATTAGAAAGTCCGTCTGGAAGTCCACCTCGCTGTTTTCAGCAAACCTTCTGATCTACGGCCATGCAATGTTGTGCAGACGTTGATGGTCCCCGGAAGATAAATCCTCCTCCCTGTGGTAACGCCTTGACTTTCCCTCTACTGGAACTCTGTCCGCTCACAAGCACAGTTCCCCCCAAAGTCTCACAGCCCCAGCTCATTCTTGTTTTCATCCAATCACAAACTCCATACGCTCGCCTTGAGCCGATCCCTTGTTCCAATGTTTAAAAGTGTTCCCTCTCAGTCGCCCCTGTCATTTCAACACTGCGATCGCACCATGACCCACCTCCTCACCTGCACCACCTGATCGTCTCCCATCAAACCGCAGACGTCCTTCGCGGGACGACCAAAAACTTGGTTCCTCATCACCACCTCCGGTGTCTTGGCTCCAGGGGGGAAGTCGCCGTCATATCCGAGGCACCTAATTCGCAGGATCGCTTCCATGGCGTTCTACTTCCTGCCGGGGTCTCAGCTCCAAAGTCGAATCCTCCTGTTCACATGAAACAAAATTTTATTCTGAATTACTTATGCTCTTTTGCTTCTCCATAAAGCTGCTTACAGACACGCACGGAAAAATAATCCAGAGGGGCTGTATATGAGAACGCAAATGTACACAAAGGATGTCCCCGACGTTTTTCCAGAAGCAGCCCCCCACTGATATTGAAGGAAAACGTCCAAGTGAGCCGATGTGAGGAAACACTAAGAATGTTCCTGTTGCGAAACTGGGCCCATTAAAAGAGGTCAAACAAATAGAACTTTTCAAAAATTCTGCTAACAAAACATGACGTTAATTCAAAACACTAACGTTACAAATGCCACAAAGGGGGAAGACATTTATACTGGCGGATCAGACCATTTTGAAACGATAGGAGGGAAATAACATTGACAACAACTAAACTCTACACAAAGAAACCCCAAGTCCCCCCTCGTGCTGATTCAGCTCTTGGTCTGCTCCATTTCCTGGGGCCTCTGTATTAAAGTTGACTCCGCCCTCTGCCAGACCTTTTGGCCAAACCAGGAAGGAGGACGGACGCAGCAGACACGATGACACAAACTCAAAGGTAAATGAACCACTACGACACACAGTGAGTGTAAGACAACAAAAAAAACAAGATACTAATGGAAAATAAGTCGTTGTTTGTTAATTGAAGTGACTGTAAAGAAACTAAGACAACATGTGGTTATGATGTGAGCCGGTGTGAAACCTTGAATCCAACTCGAATCTGAATTCCGTGTGGTGAGAGAGAGAATTTGACCATTTTTGATTTCATTGTGAGGCGGTGGATACAGCCATCACAATACCCTTGGTCTTGACTTACACTAACGTGGGACAAACATTGTTACCAACCGGCACTTTGAAGTCGCCAAAGAATTCAATCTTTTGGGGTTTTGTTTGAAATAACCAATGAGAACTGCTGTTGTTGTGCTTAATATGTCCTGGTTTCAGTCGGACTCTGTTGGTTTTCAATGGAAACCTTTTATCTACTGTAAACTAAAGTAAAAGCGAAGTTTACCTGAACTCCTGATTATCCATCTCTGTCTCGATCTCTTTTGTATTCTCCCCTGCAAACACAAAACACCAGTGAATGCTTTTTCTTTTTTTTGAGGACCACCCAAGCAGGTCCTGTGAAAGACGAGTTGTGCGAATGCTTTGGATAGATTTTCTTTTTTCTTTTTTTTATTGTTTTGGACCTGCAAACGCCACCAAAAGATTAATTAGCCCCAGTGCAGGCGGGCGGCAACGGAGTTCATCTCCAAGAGACGAACACAACGAGACGGGGAAAACGCTTTAATTACACCGGCGTCGTCCTTAAATGGGGGTAAACAGATAAACTGAGATTTTCTGTCTCTCGAAGGACAGTGTGATTAATTACATTTACATTTGCTGTACATGAATTTCCATTTATACTCTTGTCCGCGGAGCATATGAGTCTCGTCTGCAGTGGAAACAACAGTGGAGTAATATTTACTAATGATGTAATGTAACAGATGCATTTGTTATTAGTACTCTGATTCAAGTGGCTGGAATGTAGCTTTAATAACCCTGCTATGATTTTGACCATCGGCTGTGTATAAAAATGGCGGTTGCAGCTAATGCCGCTGCCTAGAACCTGTATTCTCTTGAATGACCAACAGAGGGCGACTCCACTCGGTATCTATAGAAATCTATGAGGAAATGACTCTCAATTGATTTCTAGTTTATGGTTCAATATCTAGTTTCAAGTTTTCTTCAGAACAAGATGATATTCTTCCCGCTACTCCATGATCATTTCTGGTTTCAAAAAAACACAAGATGTCAAAATCCCAAACTGCAGGCTTCAAAATGGCAGCTCACAGACCTATGAGTGACGTCACGGTGGGTTGCCGGTTGGACTTAACCGTAACATCTTCAGGCTTGATAAAAAGCCACTAATAATTTAGTGGAACAGTGAGTCCTCCTCCGTGAGAAACTCCTCTGTTCGGAGCTGCCACAGTTCAGCAGTCAGGTCCAGGTCCCGTTCAATTGCAGATTAAGAGATGATTTATTTCCAAAAGCGGTTACGGGTCGGTATCATACATCAGGAAAAACTGTAAGGTTTCGGAGGGTTGACAGAGCCCCGTGGTTAATTGCCGATATGTGTCATATAATTGGCTTCAAGGGACAATTTTTACCTCGGGTAGGTCGACGTTCAGTAACGATACACACACAGAAAATAACTTGCAAACAAGCCCAGTGTCATTTTTTTTTTTTTTATCCCAATGCAGGTTTCTTCTTTTCATATTTATTACAATATGAGTTATGTTATACGACGAAACATGTCGGCCTAATGAAAGGTTGTTGAAGTCTTTCATGTTCACCCCAACTTTAAATTTAATTACCTGAAAAGGAAAACGGGCCATTTCTGGACGAGCGGTTCTCAGCCACGTCACGTCAGACTTGTTATCTAGGAGCTTTTTCAACCAATGGGTTTTTTCTTCCCTCTGTGAGTGAACTCCCTACAGGCCAGACGACACCTATTTTAATGTTAAACATAACTGTTAGTGAGTGTCTCTCTCTTTATATTTGCTTAAGTACACACCAAGCTTTTCCGCGGCGTCATGCAGTATCTTGGGGGAAACAGCAAACCTCTTCAATGATATACAGAAGAGCTGTTTTGGAATCTGATATCATAGCCCTATTTATTTTTGGTCTGCAGTTATTTTCAACAACTTACTGGCACAGTGGCTCTCTGAGCGTTCAATTCATCATTTTGTCTTCTGGAGTTCTGCGTCACTGAGCATAACAATGTTCCGGTAGATGCACAGTTACATGCACGAGTCATGAGCGTAAACATTGTAATGCATCCAGCCAGCAGGGGGCGCGCCGCATGTTTTGGCTTCAATTTTGGGGCGCCGTAATGTCGTCCATCTTCATTAACAGTCTATGGAGGAAATGCTGAGACTTCTGTTCTCTTTTGCGGGGATTAATTAAGGATTCCGTATGATTCAGCTTCTGAAAAAAATAATAAATAATAAAGAACTTCAATTAAAAACAGCCCCTCAGTCATAACAAAAACAAAAAAAACTAAAATAAAAGTGGGAGTATTAAGAGGCTGGTTGCTCTCCTCCTTCATCCTTTACAGCCAGTGCATTAATGGGACTTGGCAGTTGATCTGGTTTTATCCGGTTTTGCTTGGAAATTGGACACAAAGGGTACAAATGTTATGGGATGGAAACTGTCGCTGCCGCAGCAAAACAGAAACAGCTTCTTTTTTTTTCTTCCACTTTCCACTTTGTAATTCAAAGGCCCGGGCCCGCGGAGTGTGTGGGAGCCGCACGCCTCTCCGGCTAACTCGAATCTGCAATCTGATGTGTCGTTAAAGGCCTGAGAAAAAGAAAGGATAGCAGAGCAGAGAGACACAGAAATAATGGGCTCGGGTGAGAAATAGGACTCTGAGGTTTTGAGTCCGGGGCCTCAGCACAGTTCTACTGCTGACTGATCGTCTGACTTCAGATGTGTTGAAGTGATGTGTGGAACATGCCCAAAGTGTTTATGGCCTCGGATTTTTAAAAAAAAAAAGAAAAAGTTCTGTGAGGCAACATTGCGAGTGTAACTGTAAAATGAATTGTAAGTCAAAGCCAAATACATCCAAGCTGTGTCCTCCTGTCCACACAACATTAATGAAGGCTTCGTAAAATGGTGCACCAGTTTATCCACAGTGTTCCGACACTGGACGCCTGCTGCTGTGCTCCACACCTGGCATGAAGCATCGGGCACATCCCTCCTCCAGATGGAAGGATTTGCAGGTATGGGAAGGGAATGAAAGGAAAAAAGGGGAAGACGGCGTTGTCGGTCTTGGAGGAGGGGCGATATGGAAGAGAGAGAGAGAGAGAGAGAGAGAGAGGGCGCTGGCACAGATGTTACCGATGAGCAGGTGTAGGCAAGATAGGACGCAAAACATGGAATTGTTCCGCTGATGAATAGGAATAGGTCATTTTCATCCAGATGTGAGCTGTCAGGAGTGGGGGGGGGGGGGGGGGCGCGGGTTTGTCCCAAAGGGACGCGGATTAATGCGGGGTTGTTCAAATTTCTCGACGTCTAATTAAACCCTTTGCCCGCGAAGCCGGTTTCCCGTCTTTCGTCGCCGCCGCTGGCGAGACACACGCCGCCTCCCCTTTTCCAACTTTTCGGCGTGTTGTGTCGGCGACACTGTGCCTCGACGGGCCGGCGGGGACTCGCCAGGTTTGCGCGGGGAGCACATTAGCATGCGGCGTGGCGCGCGCTGCAGTCTCATTCAGCCTGTCAGGCTAAATTACAGGTGCAGAATACACGGTGCATCATTCATCGCCTCGCACTGTCCTCCCCCGGTCTCCCACTGCTTCCTCTTTGTTTAGCCACATGCGCGCTATCGGAGAAGTCGTCCAATCAATGTAATTGCGGGTGATTGTTGGACCCGATCCAGTGCCACCTCACAATCACCGGCCGCGATCAATGGCTCCCGCTCCCGCCCCCGCACTGTCAAGGTAAAGGATTACTCGGGCGCGCCGAGAGAAATTATTTTTCCGCCGGCAAAGATCTGTCTGATTATGTCCCGAGGAGGAAGCGGTGCCCGTCTTTGATATCGTGCTTTTGTTGGCTCTTCTGTGATGCGTTATTAATTGAGCACATTTGTGAAGTCACACATTAAAAAAACCCATGACTTGCGTTGGAAAATCAAGATCGCTCCCTCATGCTCAACATTCGTCTCTAGTCAAGCGAGTCTCCTCGTGAAGTCTTTTACAGTAGGTGACACGAGGCGTTTTGAGTTCAGACACAAACGGATTCAACCGCCCTGCGATACACTGCAATCCTGCTTTTTCACAACAGGCTTTGAAATGAATCACCCATGCCTGTGCTATTTACGGAGCAGCGGTTGTGATCAATGACTGTATGAACTTCTCTGAAGTTATGGAAATAGATCTGAGAACCTGGCCAACAAGCTAAATACTTCCAAATTTGAGGCTGTAGTCAGAAAAAAACAACAAAAACCCCCCAGAAAACATCTTTGTATCTGCTGCAGCGATCATATGTGATTTATTAGATGCCGTAAAATCTTCTCATTATATTCCTAACTGAAGATGAACCTCTGATGCGCAGCCCTGTCTGGTTTTCTCCTCCAGCCTCGCTGACAGGCAGCTAATCCCCCCCCCCCCCCCCCTCTCATATCAGCGCCTTCTAAAAATCATGGCTTAGCTTTCATCAAGCCCCGGCCGGTTGATGGTAATGAGCTTGGCATTTCCAGAGCCCCAGTGTTGCAGCGCACGAGAATGAGAAACTTATATCCATCGCACATAGGTAATATATTTACACTGACTGTTTTTTTTTTAAATGATGTTACATTAGTGGCATCTTTAAAATTAGATCCCTCCTCTGGATGTGCAAACCGCTAATGGATTGAGTAACCGGCAATAAAAGCATCTATTAATCTAAACGGAGACAAGTAATTGCAGCTATTTTTGGGAGCATATTGAAATGTCACAATATAATACGACTGTGGCTGTGCGTCGTTCCCGCTTTGCCTCTGAGTGCTGCTCTTAGATAAACCCAACGCGCATTGTGTAAGAGCGATTTGCCCCTGCGTTTGCAGTCGGGGGCCCCCTGCGCCAGCCCCCTGCGCCTCTGCCACGGCGCTGAGCCGTGGCGGCGGGGGCCTAAGCCGCGCTGATGGATGACTCGGCTGCAGGCTGCCGGGCGCTGGTGCTCGCCTCAGCCTCCAGAACCCGGCGCGACGCGACCTTTTAGCCCCGGGGTACGGCTCAGGACGCGGCTATTAGATGCAGCCCGGAAGATTTCACAAGCTCATTATAGTCAAGTGTTGGGGGCGCACGCGTGTAGGCGGCTCCACACACACACACACACACATACACACACACACACACACACACACACACACAGTGGCCACTTTGGGATTGCATGTCGGTGAACACTGGCATGCAACGGAGCTCCAAAATGAGAAAACCCAAAGAGAAAAACACTACGTTGGGAAACCGTCACCATATGGCATCTTTTGGATATTGTCGTACTCAAAACTGAGACGATTTTAGCAGAGCGGCATCATTACAGCGGAGGCAGATCCGCAGCAGATTTACTCCTCGAGCAGGTTGTTTTGGGTTTTTTTTTTTTTAGGACGCTAACAGGTGCACTGTCACATTCTGTGCCTGTTAATTATGTTTTCATGTGTAAGTGGAGCTTGGTAATTTTGTTTGCTTCCTCCGAACGCATCCGCGGCTTCCTTCGCGTTCACTTAAGCTCAAGGAAGCAGCTGAGCCAAATGGGATGTCGTTTATTATTCGGGTCAGTGTCTCTGAAATCTTGCTTAAATAGGTTCGTGGGACGTTCACAGTCGGGAAAGGATATTCTTTTAGTGTACACAAATACCATATACAACACGCATGACACAATGGCTCGCGTGAATGTCACCGGAGAGCTGAGAGTGGCGGGTCGGCCTGGAAGCACAGAGCAATTAAGGGTCTAGTGTTTCGCTCAAGGAGACTCTGAGAGGAGCTGACACTCGCTAGGGAACCGGGACCACTTTTAACATGAAGCCTGTCCCAGTTATGGCCATTACAGGGAAGAAAGAAAGAAAAAGAGGGGCGGTGGGGGGGGGGAAGTCAAGTCAAAGACTTTGCAGAGATATAGAGACAAACAATCATCGAAGCTTTCGTTTGCAGCTATGCGGGCAGTTTAGAGTCTCCAGTTAACCTATGACCTGCGTGTTTTTTTGGGACGGCGGGAGGAAAACCTGAAGGAAAACGCACCCGGGCTCGAGGACTGGTTCATATTCAGTGCAGAACGTTCACTGGTTTTCATTCGTTTCCTCTCAAATGATCTGCTCCTGTAGACAAGCAAAGAATGAGCAACATTCTGTCTATCGGGGAAATTCTAAAAAGCTACTTTTATGTCACAATAAAGTCAGATTCAACTGAGCATACTTTTTCGACCTCGGCCAAGCTGTAAATATTTTGTGCAATGTTTTTCTCTGATTTTTCTTCTTTTTTTTTCTTCTTTTTTTCATTTCCTGCAATTCCCTCTCAGCATTTTTTTATTTTTTATTTAAATGTGTCAATTGGCTGAATGCTGAGTTTTCAGCTCACTGTTTTATGTTTTCAGGCAACAGATTCAGTGTTTTGGTTCCTCAAAGCTCTTATGGGCGTCATTTTTTAGAGTTAGAAACTGGAAGGTGAATATTTAGCAGCAAAGGTGCCAGATATCCATCTTGAGGAGGTGGTGGAGAGCAAAACAGAGCAAAAATAAAAAGAGGGAATATTGAACTTACAACTGATATCTGACCATAAAATAGAACTCCAAATGAATGCTAATGTTGGTACCGTGTTCCCTCGAGCGTTAAGTGGAAAGCTAGCTCGACCTTCGAATTATAAAAAAGGCCAAACTGGTCATCTTTACTTTTGCAAGGCCATAATTTCCCTCAGATCTTTCCTCGTATAACGTCCAGAGGTACTGTGCTTTAGTTTCCTAAACCATCTCACGTCTGCCTTGTTGGTATTTTTCTAAAGTTTCTAAGGTTGTGTTCTCCTCAAGTTGATAAATAACAATGTACCGCGAAAAGAAGCCTCCATTATCTAGAAAATATATCGGGCGGCTAATTCATAATGTTCACGTTCGGCCTGCATCATACATTTTTGGCTGAGGACTACATCCAATAGCATTTAGTTTCCGGCAGTTGCACAAAAAACCTTCTGTGATTAAAGTGCACTTTTTTTTGAGTTTTTTTTTTTGTAAGGCACTTCTTCTGTCTGCTATACACTTATGAAGAAGGGAGTCCAAAGCCGCTCGGGGCAGTAAATCCAAAGGTTTCAGCGCACTGGACAAATCAAAGGGGAGTGTTGATGCATTGTGGGAAAACAGGTAAAGTAAGGAATCTGCAGCAAAGTTGCTTACAAGCTGGAATGTGTGTAGATTATACCCTGGCTCCTCTCCGAGCTGCCACTCAGCTCTTTGTTGACTTACCCCGGCTGTAATGAGAAACACTCAGCCGTGGCCACCCCGCGAGTCCAGTTAGCTTTTTGATTCATTGAAATCCACTGCTGGCCCTGTGCTGAGTCACCGGCTCTGTGGCGGAAGCCAGACTGATACTTCACAGTTCCTGCCCCTGCTTTCACTCCACTTAGCATCATCATACTGTCAGACATTTTTCCGCCGGCCCCACCGGAGCAGAGAGTGCAGCCATCTATCTAGAAATAAAGAAGAACCCCCCCCCCCCACACAATCGACAGGGGACACTTCAGTCAGGCAGCTGATGCATAACCCTCAGACATTATTACGCTCAAATGTATTTTTTTTCAGATTGAGAGAATATTCTGTATAAAAAGGAAAAATCCCCAACGTATTAACAAAGCAGCTGAAGTTGACTTATTATTTTTTGAGTGTCAGTGCTACGCAATTTTTCTCTCGCACACCATAGTTGTGATTGAATAATATGCGGCCGTAAAGCTTCGGCTGACGTCAGACCGGTCGGCTCAGGATTCATTCGGACCTGGCGAACGTCCTTTTTCTAAAGTCTACAATTTCAAATATTGCATAAATGTCAGTGGAACATCCATGATTATGAATACATACGTACAGACAAAGCGCAAGGCGACCTGCAGTGGAGGGGATTGACAGTTAAAACAACATCCAGGGCCGACGCAGGACGGTGCGGGACGTCCAAGGAGAGCGGGCGGGCGTGAAGCCGACAGGTGTATAACGAGCTTCCATCGCGGAGGCTGCGGGGTTCAGGTTATGTCTCATACTTAACTCAAACTAAAACTCTGACTTCAAACATTAACTTAACCCTAACTAAACAATTAGTTGCATGAACATAAAAAAGGAAAAAAAAAAACTATTGAGGCATTACTTGCCATGAGGGATTATTGAAAGAACTATTGCCTTACCACATACCACATTTTTCACTCTATGTACAATTAATAATGCCTTATTCTTATTTTCCCCTTTATATCCTTAGACTCCGCAACTTTTAATGTTGTCTTTATTTATTTTTTCCATTGCTTTCATATCTGAGTGCCATCGCAACTTTGTTGTATTTTTTCCTTCGGCGGTAAAACTGTATCGGACAGATCCAATATGAACATATTGTGTGCATATTGTGTTGAAAAGCACGGTGTGGGTGGCATAATGTTTTCCCTAGTATCTGTTGAGCAGGAAATGTAATGTACATGTGTAATTCCACTACAGAACAGGTCTAGAAAATAATGAGATACAAGTTAAATATTTATAAAAGCATAAGTAAATGCTAATGTGCAAGTATGATTCATGAATTATTGATTTACACTCTGTATATAATATACAGTTGATATATATATATATGTTGGTGCAAGATTATGTTTAGAAAATCTCTGCTGATCTTATGCACCATATTATTTTGTATTTCGTATTCAATTATTACGGTAAAGAAGACATTACGTCGAAGTTTTGATGGTATGATGTATAAAAATAATGAATAATTCTACAGTTACTGGAATCTATATCATTCCTGACAGCAGCTTTCGGAAACCGTCTGCTGCGTCCTCCTCTGACACGCTTCACTCATCAGACTGTCTTGGACTGACATTTCTGATAAGTCCGTCATTTTGCACAAGTTTCTCTCAAGCTGGTGCCACTGGTGGTCACGGTCGCGCTCGAAGGTATATTGAGTCCAAATCCTGAAGGAATCTTTTTTTTTTCCAGAAATCATCCGTCACTCGTCATCGTCCACCAACTTTTCACAATGATGCAGTTATGAACATGAGGGTTGGCTCTTAGAAGAGGACAAAAGCCACATACATGCCACAACACTAGTTGCTCTTTTCCTTTCTAATCCCATTCATTTCCTTTTCTGCGTTTCCTCAATCGGACTCGTTCATAATCCAGTTTGTGTGTTATTGTGCGTCATAGTATAGCTGCATCGGTGAGATTGACGCTTCCGTCACGTTTGCTGCTGCAAGAATGAAAGCCCTGATTATTTCCTCGGCTTATCTTCTGCTTGTCCGTTATGTTTCAATTTTCACCACGTCCTGGCAGAAGACGTTTTAGAAGCCTTATCGGAGCTTCCTCTCGGCCCTGCCAGGCCTTTGTAGAGAAATCTCTCTGTCTGCCTCTTCCACTCGCTCCATCTTCCTTCAGCCTGCATCTCTGCAACATTGATGATAATCTCTGAGACCTTAGACAGATGCCAGACGCCATCACAATCACACGGAAGTCCTCTTTGTTGTTTTTTTGTCCATGTTGACCACATTAACATCTCCCGGCCGGCCTGTTACACGAGTCGCCGGCTTGTTTTTAATCGCTTTTAGACGACACGCGTCAAAGTCCTCGTTTGTTGACCTTCATTTGTCATAGACTCCCCGCGCCAATCCCGGGCAATTACTCACTGTTGAGGATGGGAATCTGAGCAGTCCATAATCAAGCAGCTCGGAGTTAAGGAACTCTTTGTGATTGATAGTGAGTTGTCATTAATGGCAAAATAATAAGGCGCAGCGTGCCACGGGGATGCCTGACAGGCAATGGGATTGAGGAAGGATGAATTAATTACTCACTTTTCATTGAAAAAGTCTATGAGCCACATTGCCACCACTCGCTCATGGTAAGTGTTTCCACTTCGTCCTTGGAAAAAAAGTTTTATCATCTCCGGTGAATCAGGCCTCAGAGATGAAAAAATAGTTTGACGTACATTTAGAGATTGTGTTTGGGTTTATTTTGAACCTTCTTTTCAATTCTGAATTCTTTTCAAAGCATGAGAACAAAAAGACTAAAATCAGGGACAATGCAGAAGGTTTTTATTTGGCAGGTTTTCAGAGGAGATTCAACGAAACAATTGAAAACTGTAATGCGCAATAGTGATCAAAGCATTTATTTCTTCTACTGGAGACAAAGCTTGTATCCAACATATTAAAAGAAATATCACTCCATTACAACTGAACTGAAAATAGGATTTTTAACCTCTGAAAAACAAACAAACAGGAGAACAATGTGAGGGAAATTTTGAAAAATAAATTGACCGCCACATAACACTGATGTTTGTTGCGTCACATTTTAATTTCTTGAAATCTTTTTTTTCTTCAGGAGGTGTTAGAATAAGAATTTGAATAAAACCTGATTACACCACTGAAACGTAGAGGAGATATTCCCCTTATGTTATGATAATCAGTAACCGCAAAACTCTTCACCTAAGGGGCT
The DNA here is from genome assembly GCF_022379125.1 of Scophthalmus maximus. Lineage (NCBI taxonomy): Eukaryota > Metazoa > Chordata > Actinopteri > Pleuronectiformes > Scophthalmidae > Scophthalmus > Scophthalmus maximus. Next base: position 12,149,506 of record NC_061535.1, read on the forward strand.
GCAATGCATGAATGTCAAACAATGTCAGGCTATTAATTTGGGGGGGGGGGGGAATTATTATACCTTGAAATGTTGGGCATCTGATTCTTGGAACATCATGTACTATGATATCTATATGATTGGATTAGTTTCCACTGAGAGTTAATTAAGGGTTTGGTGTTGCATTAGCTCTGTAGATCGAGAGTGAATACACAAAACCTTCCCGATGAGAATTAAAACAACTAGTGGAATATTGGATAACTAGCTGTTTTCTTACAAGTTGCTAAGGATGTTCAGCTTTCATGTGAAGAAACATGAAGGCAAATCAAATTATGACAGCTGAGCCTAATTTCTCAGATAGCCTCTTTTGAACTGTGTGCACTGAAATAAAGACACCAATGTTACCTCATATATTTGTGTAAAGAAAAAAGAGAAGAAAATCCAATTAAAGAAATCACTGTTACCGTTTCCATTAACCTTTATCACTTTTATGCACCGCAGCAGAGCAGACCCTTTGCACGGCGGACATTATGTCAGGTCATTACAGGGAACGCACAGGTGTGATTAATAACATTAATAACAAGCTATAGCTATATAGCTCGCTGTCATGGTTTACTGGAACTCTTGATGGAAGTAAACCGTCATTACGGCCGGAGCAGGAGAGATAAATCAAGTGAAAGCTATAGCTAACTGGCGACGTATAGCCGTGGCTAGTGTAAGCTAACTCTAACAAAAGTTTAAAAGTCTATATGTGATTTGGGAATAAAAAACATATTAATGTCTATGAATTGACATCTTCAGTTTGTTTTTAACATAACTAAAATAGGGATATATGTTGCTTAATCATATCACGATGGAGAAAAAACAAACAAAAACTGCTAATGCTAACTAGCTTAAAGCAGCTCCGACATCTCAGTTTTTGACTACAATGAATCTCGTGCAATTTTGTGTTGAAACTTAATAGTTATACATTTTTTTCTATTAGTGTTTTGTTAACAAAACTGTCATGGAAAAAAGTGTGTATGACATGAGCTTGTGGAATTATGGAACCGAGACAAAACTCCTGTTTCATGCGACGTCGTTGTTCTACACAAGCACAGAACATCCAGTCGGTGACTTGCTCCCGATGATCTCGTCCCCTCATTGACTATTGTGGGTTTCTGTTTTTATACCATTGTGGTTCGTTTCACACTACTGGGTTTCAAGTTATATCAAACATTTAATATTTATGATTTGAGACTCCAGTCCAGTCCGTAACTTTGAGGATCATTTGGGGATATTTGGGAACGCCCCAGTTCTTCTAAACCATTATCTGGCCAGTTCTCCTCCGGCACGAGGCCAACATTCAGTTGGCATGAAGTGAACAACATTTATAGCTCTCTGGTTATGATTTAAACCCTCAAAGTGACTGCTTCTGTCCTTATAATACTTTAAAATGAAAACGCATCCTAGTCATCCATTCTCAACAGTATCATCACTGATGCTTTTCATCATTTGCTAAGTAACAAACCCCAACTGCCTTCGCTTATAGTACCCAGCTGTGAAGTGGGGAGTCATAATAAAGCATTAATGCATTTCAGAATCAAGTTTCATTGTTCTATGATACATCCAGCGAATCCACTGTCCCCCCCTACCAGAGAACCCACTAATGAGCCGTTGATGTTTTTTCAAAAAGTCTAGAATTTCCACAGAACAACAACAAAACAGAAAAAAGTCAACAGAAAAAAGGCAGCGGGTTTACACGGAGTTCAGCGTGTGCCTCTCATCGTGGCACGACAAACAACTGAGGCACAGCTGGGGGTAAAGCAAATAGTAACGCGTATGTGCCAGGAGGCGTCGCAGTGTGGAATACAAACGAGCGCGAGCGCAAAGACTTGTGAGTAGAATAGAGGTCGAACGAAATCTCTTTCAATTACGCTGAGAAAGGTCAACCGCTGTGATGACAGATTGTTCAACAGGCAACCAGAGTCTGCATTATTAATAATCCATACGCTGATAGGGTGAACACTCATTGCATATTAATTGTTGGAGTTCGCTGGGAACGCATCCCCCTGGGAACCTCAAGTTCCCCTTTTTTTTAAAAAAAAACAAAAAACTTTCTGGATGTTTTTCCTCCATGATTCTGTTCTGACTCGTAACAGTCTAGGGAATTATTTTGACGGGACTTGACAAGTAGGTCACATCTCGAAGAAGTGGCGGATGGGGAGAGTAAGCGAGGACTGCAGACGTGGCTGTCAATAATTTTGACGTAGTGTATTGTACGGTAGGAATGAGCTGATTATATATCGAATGTATGGTGATATTGTGCGTTTTGTGTTCGTCACATCGCACGTTCATCCTTTTTCCCCGCTTTCTTGTTGCACCTCATTTTGTCTCACATTCTTTTGTATTCTTTTTTCCGTTTATTATTTTCTACCTTGAAGATGTTTATGTGCACAGGTGAAAGTGTTTTCCTCAATTTGTTTTTCTTTACTCCCACTATCAGATTTAACTTCAGAAACAACTGTGGATAAAATGTAACTCCTTCCGAGTGGTTTATCAATTAGGCTGAAAGCCCCGATTAGATGCGCCCTAAGCCTCTTGTGTGAGGGAAATAGGCGGTAGAGTTCGGACTCATAATTAATATTCATGTAGTTAGCGAATAAGCTACAAAGCCCCAACGGGCAAGTTCAGTGTTCTTGTCACGACCGGGTGTTTATGCTGAGAAACAAGTTGGAAAAAGAGCCGCGGTCAGCGTTTGCCACTTCTTTACAGTGCTTATAGAACAGAACTCGGATTATGTGCCGCTTGTTGTGTGGAACAATACTCTGAGCAGATTCTGATCTCTGATCGTTGTTTTTTTGAATGCAGCTAATCTGTAAAATAAAAAAAAACAACAACAACACACTGAACCAATTCAAAACACTGTGCCTGTGTAGACGTAGTTGAATGGCAAATGGACTGTATGCAGGTCCGTTCAACCATTCACACACACAGTCATTCACAACGTTTTCTGTGCACAGCACTTTTCCATTCACACACTCGCCGGCGCAGACGTCAGGGCCAATTTGGTCCTCAGTCAATTATCCAAGGACACTTCTGTCGACCTTCTGGCTGCAGCGGACGGGCCGCTTGACCTCCCGCGCCACAGCAGAGACGAGTGACGAATCGGTTTGCTCATCGACACCAGTGGTAAATTAGTCCAATCGATCAACTTCACGTTTACATTGAAATGCATTGAATTTTAAGTTTTTGTTTCATTTGGATTTTTTTTACCTCCCCCCAGAAGGTCAGGGGGTTTCACTTTGCCTCTTTGTTTGTTGGCAGGAAAAGTTATGGACAGATTTGCCTGGAAACTTTTATCAAAGGTGGGTCTCGGGCCATGGTGACAGGTGGATTGGGGGGGGTTGCCCAGCCTTGATGGAGGTATGCGCTCTTGATTTTATTCCTGTTTCTCACCTGCATTAGAGGGTTGACTTCAGCATCATGGGTCACAATCCCTAGGACTCTATCCTGGATGTCTACAGGTTGCGAAATGTCCTGTAAACCTCGTCCCTGCACAACTTGATCCTACACGTCCAAGTGGCCCCGCAGCAAACATGCAGGACAATGGGCCATGCTTCTTATTTTTTTTTTAAAGCCAAGAGGCGGGTGGCACACAGCTACGGCTGGAAGCTACTCAACTAGCTGCGAGCGTCCCCCCGCCAGAGGCACCATGCGGGATAAAAGCCCTTCGCTACCAGCTAAGAGGTTAAATAGGCAGAAACAATGTCGGGCAAGAAACCATGGAGTTCCCTTTGCCCTCTGCGAGACCTGCGTGGCAGCCAGAGCACTACTTGGCCGCGGAGATGCCTCTTTATTCCTCCACAATCAGCCTCTGCAGAATCTGATTCAGAAGGATGTGCGGGGTCTCTGCCAGGGCTGCCGGGGGGTCTGCTTCCACACGCACCTGCACTTCCGAATCAAAGATCCTGCTGTTTGGCCGAGGCAAGAGACCACGCAATCACAGCAGGCACATTCCCCTCTTTTACACATTTATGACTCTAAATCAAGGGGTTGGTAGTGAAGTTACAATGCCTTTTTCCTAATTTAAATAAAAAAAAGAATAGTTCATGATGCCAAATATGTGCATGTTCTAACCTGAGCCCCGCGGAAACCTAAACACTCGATGTACTGACAGCTTGTTTGCCGATATTTGACCCACCTCTCAGTGTTGATCTCCTAGAATAAACACTTTTCTCCACCATGTGCAGCAGGTTTGCATAATTGATTAACGTCACCTTATATCTCACCTTGACTTAAAGAAGGATCTCATTGTGATTCTCCGCCCTAGGTCTCGTTTCGCCGGTAGTGTACACACTGTCGCAACACATTGTGCCTCTATTGCTTTGTCTTGGTGACACTACAATCAAAATATTGTAATAATAACTATTACAATTAAAATATAACACCCACTTTATCATGCTCCATAAGTAGGGGTCACATAGTTTATCACATTCAACACAATTAACATACAAATAATTAGTTGTGTGTATTGTAAATGTTTAAACTGTTGGCTGCGCATTCGCTCTCATCACGTCTTAACACCAACTCTGATAAGACTCATCACAGGGGATTTGATTGACCTCCGAGAGATCAGCCCGACTGCAAATCAATGGCGGATATGTAACGAACAGGAAATTATGGAAAACGTTAACGTGTAAGTTGATTTAGTTTTGAATGTGAAGACGAACCCAACACCCCCCCCCAAAAAAAACAAAGATTCAATAGCATGTCTGGTGTTTTTTTGTTTTTTTTAAAATAACATGTAGATGGCGAGCAAGAGAGATACACTTTAAATGGATTCTTCAAAAACATAACCGACTTGACTGTGGCTCCACTCAGCTATGAAATTAAAAGCAAACAGTCTAATGAATCAGTTTTGTTTCCAAATTTAGATTTAACGCGCGCGCGCACACACACACACACACACACACACACACACACACACACTACAGTGAAGTGTTTTTTTTCCTCCCAGGTTTCATTCTGGGACATTTTGAGGAGCTGTTGCTCTAACCTGACCGTGCCTGAATGGTCTAAAGCATGTCTTTTTTACTTCCTTTATATATGATTATATGTGTTTTTATACGTCTTTCAACTGTCTCCTCATCTTAAACGGAATTGAATCACTCTTAAGTAAACCAACTGTCAACAGCATTGTCCAATCAAAGTAGCTTGGGCATGACGGTTAAAAAAAAAAATTGCAAGTACCTTAAATATGTACTTTGCCCTCATTCAACAATTCCAATAACCTCTCTTTTCCGAGAGCCAGACTCTGTAATCATCAACTTTCATCTTTCATCCGCAGAGCATGCACAAAGACAACAGAAAACACTTCAGCTGAGTTTCCGTGCATGTGATTCTGACAGTGGCTTGACTCTGAATCAGCACCTGAGTACTTTTGTCTGTAAAAAAACAATTGTACCAGAATGCAGAAGAACAACTATGAAATATCACATTGGATTTTCTCGAGCATATTTTCTGGCGTTATTGTCCCATATCTCTTAATAGTTATTCGAAATATTGTACTAGATCACCAGGCTCTCCAACGCTTTCTGAACGGGAGCGCTTGGGGGTCAACCAAAACTCATTTCAAATATCATGATGACTCTTTCACGATAATATGCAATATGGTTTGTATTCATCATTGACTGACTTCACATTGAATTTAATTAGGAAAACATTTACTGAAGTGAGAAATGGGGGCCATTTTCTCACAGTCTTCTATAGAAACTTCTTTGCGACCGGTGGAGTCGCCCTCTGCTGGTCATTCCAGAGAATACAGGCTTCAGGCACTTCTGCATCGGCTTCATTTTCCGGTGATTACGTCCATTTTTTTATAAGGCAGCCTGAAAATATCCCCCCATAGCAGAGCCGGTAAAAATGTCATATGTTTCTGGGTCTGAACTAGTTGTTAGGGAAGAAAGCAATTTGAGTTTCCAACCTAAAATGTCAAAATGTTCCTCTGGATAAAGATTTACAAGAAATATGCTTTATGTCATATCAGGTTTGTAGTTAGTGATATAATAATAATACAGCGTGACTCGTAGGCTACAGTGTATTTTTTTTTTAAAGCGTGACAGGAGGCCTGTGTAGCGTCAGTGATACGGTGGACAGGCATTTATGTTTGCCTGACCGGGGGATCTCCCTATAACTCCTGTTTTCAGCCAAGATCATTTTTCATTTTCAGCGACACGGCGGCATGAGAGGATGCGAATCAGAGGCGACAAAGACTTATGCAGAGGTGTTTAATACATCAAAATCGACGACACCCCCTCGTGTTTGTGTGTGTTGTTTTTTTTCCACACACCTGCCGCCAGACATAGAAATGGAAAACATACAGGCCATGAATACCAAATCGTTCTCCATAAATTTCGTAAACGGCCTTGAAAAAACCCTGAGGACACATTGACAATTTTCAGGCGATTTTTCTCCCACGTCGACTGCTGCTGACGAATAATCGACACAAACCGTTACATAATCTCACTGTGTGCAGTGTGTTCCGACGTACCTATAGATAGCATCTTCATTGTTGTTATGGGCAAAAGAGAAAAAATTTAATATTTCAGCCATATTTTCGTCTAAAAGTCGAATCCAATATGTTGCAGTTGGGACTGAATACTGCAGAAATGCTGCGTTTTCCATATATATTAGGTAGTCTATAGGGATCTTTTTAATGTCGTTCACTAAATTAGCGACAATAATAATTAAATATAGGTTATATCGATTTCAAACATTCATTTTGCAGCCAACACCTATTTTCCATCTAATGATATAGTGGAGTAATGACGTCATGAGAAGGACGTGTGGGTCGTGGTCTGAGCGTCTGTCTCTTGTTTTTGGAAGTCGGTCTGGGCTTGGAGGAGAAAGAAAATATAGTGTTTTATTTATAAAAAATTATATAGGTTTCAGGTGTAAGTGATTTTTAAGTAACACATTAAATCCCAGTTAACTGTGATACAAATTTTTTTTTGCCACACGCAATTAAGCCCCCCCACAATCACAGTTGGACCAATTTCATGCTCCTGTGATCGAACAAAGTGGTTAAACGGTTTTAGAGTTTGCAAAAAAATCCCATTAGATGTCCATCATTAGAAAAAAATCCAGAGCAACCCCGTCCCTAACCCTGCACCGTATGCTCAACTGTGCAGTGGCACGAAGCCTCCGGAGACTGCGTGGCCTTGGCTCGCGCTGGTACGGTAATGCTGCATGCAAACAAATTAGCTGTCATGTACTTATGTTAATTAATTTGCAAAAGGGCACGGACGGCACCGCACGGGCCGACCTGTCTCAGTTCCATGAGGCTCCCGTGCTGCGTATGTGACCGGCAGAGTCCAGCTACTCTTTGTTGAAAAGGTCACCGTGCGTCGGTCCCTGCGGGCGCCTGTGGCCAAGTGACACTGAAACCAAAATGTCCCCGTGTGAAGTGATGATTATAATATCTGACTGCTGTTAACAAGGTAAGTGGGCTGCGGCTGATGAAGACCTTTCCTCGCCCTTCTTCTTTCTCCTCCTCCTTTGTGTTTGAGCCGTGACGCTGCTTGCCTCCCTTTTCCAATTTCCAATTATTTTGTTCATCAGAACGTAACGACGTTTTTAATTCCTGCTCTTCTGCACCGCCTGAGCACAATAAATTCCACGCAAGAGGCCAAGATGTTCCTGAACTTAAACGGGAGAGAGACTGCTTTTGTGGGACGGCAACGCAGTCCTGCTGTCAGTCAAATGGCGAACTCGACTGTGTGTGTGTGTGTGTGTGTGTGTGTGTGTGTGTGTGTGTGTGTGTGTGTGTGTGTGTGTGTGTGTGTGTGTGTGTGTGTGTGTGTGTGTGTGTGTGTGTGTGTGTCTCTCTCTCTCTCTCTCTGGTCGACTGGCTATTTGACTGTCTGTGAGTGTCTGAACCTTTGGCCCGTCAATTCATACTTTTGTTTACGTCTCTTGACAAGACATCAAAACGAGAGCGACTCAGGGGGGAAGGAGAACACAGTGTGAGGGAATACAGAACACCTGTAATTGGGTCTTATTCCACAGCCAGACAAAACTGAACGCGAGGGCGCCTCGGCCTGCATGAGAATTACAACTGAGCGGCTGACGGTTCTTTTGATGACGAGCCCCTTTGAGTCTTCGACTCCAGCACAGACAGGCAAATGAGACAAAACAACCAAATGCAGCCTACGGGGGGGCGGGGGGGGGGGGGCAAAGGTCCAACAAATCTAATAATCTGGGTTTGGGATTTCAGTGCGACCCAACACGTGCACTGTGACAATCATCATTTAACTCGACAAGCCGTCGAGAGTAAACAACAGTTTATTACGGAATTGTTCCAGCTTGGATTCTTATTCTCATAATTGTAGCAGTGCTGACAAATATTGTTTGGCCCTTTAGCCGGGTGCATTGTAAAGAGTAGAAAGGTAGATTTGAGGAATGGAGCAGAAGAAAAAAGATCCCTGCCAACAGTTGATGCTGCTCATTAGGAGTAATCCACCTGCACTTCTTTGACTAATCACGACGGAGCGTTGAATTCGATGCAGCAGATTTCATCCTGTTTTTTTATTCCACAAATATCATTGTTCCCGTTACCCACAATGCAACTCTGGAGCACCTACGCTGTAGCCTGAAGTGCAGATGAGGAGCGGGGGCCGCAGAAGTCTGGAATGAAGATCCATTTTTTTTTTCTCTCTCTAAACTTCACACCCCCAGATTTTCATTTTCACATTTTCAAACTTTTTACTCCTCAGCAACCGGCCCACTCGCAGGACATCACTTGAGGACACTTCAAGTGATGTCCTGCGAGTGGGCACATCTGCAGTACAACTTCTGCAGCACAACTTCCCTAGTGAACGAAGTCTGACGGGCAAAAAAAAAGAAATTCCCCTTCCCGTCGTGACGTCAAACCGTGTTTTTCGTGGTGTTCATTTTCCTTTTTTAAGTCTCTTTACATTCAGTAGTCATCACTTCACATAGTCGTAGAACTCCCCCAAGATCTGTACACACACTTGGATGTGTCAGATCCCTGGAGAAAAGGTGAAGCGGGAGAAGAAAGCAAAAGAACAACTGAAAACACGTCATATATATATTTTTGACGGCATGTTTTCAGTCACGATAAATATGTCTGTTTTTAAAAAAAAAAAAAAAAGTCGAGTTCATCTCTTTGAGCGCAGATATCAGACAAAAGTAAATATACTTTGGGGCAAAGTCAATTGGATCCAGTGGGCAGGACGAAGCGCGACCTTCTGAATGTCATGAGTCCATGTGATATAGAAAATGGCCGTGCACTCGCATGGTATAATATCAACATGTATATCTCCCGAGACTTTCACTAATCAGCTTGATATAATATTATCACTGCCAAGTTCCACAAAGAAGGCTTCGCTCTGTTTACCTGACTTAAGGAATACCATTTTCGGGATCATGAATCAAGAGCTCACACGGCTCCTATCTCCAAACGCTGATACATCTGTCTCACTTTGTGACTTTGACGAAAGTGGCTGCTGACGAACGACCGAAAGTCAAAAAGACAGTGTATCTCAATTGAACTTTTCAAACTCGTCCCAACATCTGCTTTATTGGTCGATGCAGATCCCACTTCACAAAGCCACAGATGTACAGAAACAGTTCCGCGGGAGCGACGGCACAAAAAATAATTATATATATACATATATATATGTATATATATAAAGCGCAGTAGCTCGTTATAATGTTGAACATCCTCTTGTTGTAATGAGATGCTTTTATCATGAGATTATGCGCCAGTGAATCTCATAAGCCGCCGCTGAAGGTTAGACAGAAGAGGGGCGATAGTGGAACATGCCGTACCCAGTGAAGAATAATGCAGCGGAATTTCACTTTGCTCCTCCGCCTGATAGAGTCGACAAAAAAGTCCTTTGTGGCGTCCGCATAATAATCACCATCCCATTAAATATCACATTGCCGAGCGAGAACTCATCGTGCGTCGGGATCGGACACAAGAGACTTGACCGGTTCATCGGGGGCCTCGTCCCGCTTCGTGCCCGTGTTGCGTTTTAAACCTGATGGTTGAAACTTTGCCAGGTTTTTTCTCGCTATTTGTTTGGATTTGTCATCAGTGATTTATAGTTATGTGCTTTCCTGATGAATTCATCTTTGTATATGGTTTGTTTCCTTGCTGAAGAGAACTAGCGTCTTCTCACTCTGTGTGTGTGTGTGTGTGTGTGAGTGTGTGTGTGTGTGTGTGTTTGTGTGTTTATGTGTGTGTGTGTGTGTGTGTGTGTGTGTCTTGTGAATATATAAGAGAGTTCCTCCAATTGACCCAAACTGTGTCACATGAAAAATCGAACAAATGAGAGATGTTTTTCGGTACATTCACAGTGGACGTCTTGAAATGCATCACTGAGTGGGCTCATATAGACATTCATTTGCTATCACAGGACGTAGCTGCGAAATCGTAAATTGTCCAAAGTTCTTTCCTAGTTGCCCACGGCCTTTAAATAATGTTCTAACAAATATTGATTAATGCATCACGAGGGGAAACGTGTGGATGTTGCGGACAGGCCCCGGAAGCCTACATGTTTCGAGCTCTGCCTCTGATTGGCTCTTTATGGCCGAGGGCGATGTGTGGTCCCTCCACCGAGCTACCCGCACTAATGGGGATATCATACGAGGCGTTGGAGCTTAGCTTCGCATCGTATTTGATTTGTAAAATGACCGACGGAAAAATACGCCGAGGTTCAGGTTAAAATGTGTCTGTCGGGCTGAAGCACATTAGGAACTGGTGTAGACGCAGGAAACGCAAGAAAACGAAAAAGAGACCAACAACGAAACACACGTGGAAAGGAAGTGAAGAGACGCATTGGAAAGTGTCCTCAAAGTCCAACAGGAAGTGCTAAAAACAAAACCTGAGGAGACAGTATGACGAGCAGACTAGGGAAGAGACCACAACACAAAAACAGGAGACAAAGGAAAGCAACCAAACAGGACATGAAAAACAAAAGATCACAGACGGACCAAAAGCTCAGAAAAGTATGAAATACAACAATAGAAAAAGTCTCTTCAGAGAGTTCCTTAACCCGGGGGGCGGGATTGTGACACACTCTGATCTTTTGAGGTCCAGATTGAAGCAAGAAGGAGATCGGGCCTTTGCAGGAGTTGCTCCTGAAAAAACAGTTTTTTTACTCTTTGGCTTTTCAAACAAGATGAGACCTTTTTATTTTTGGGGTTTTGATTTGAAGCCAAACAACTGTTTGTCGTTTACAATATCGTCCATTAGTCACAGATTATTATAGAAGCGTGGGATTGGATTAAGGGGGGAATTACGCTGGCTGCTGCCTAATTGCGTCATTTTGTTTTGTCACCTTTGCTCATGCCCACGTGTTGGAAGCCATCGCTCTATATCCATTCACCATCCGACTCTCAAGTCATGCGGCCTCCTCAATCGCCCCACTGACAGTGAGTGAGGTCATGGACAGCCGCCGGGCACCGATAATTACCCTCTGACGCGTTTGATCTGCGCCGCAACACGTTCACTGTCAAGTTGAGTTTATGGCCACGAAGAACCAACGCGCTATGACACTATCCGACATATCACACTCAGCGAGGAGTATACTTAGAGAAGGAGAACGGCCCCCGTGCAGTTTGTTGCCAAAGAGGCTTAACGTGCTCTGGTGGCTAAGTGAAAAGAAGAGGTAAACACAATCGGCGATAAAAGCTCGCTGGATTCCGCTTCAGGCCCAGTTTGATCACCGTTATTGGACGCCCGGTGTATTCTTCAGACACCATGAAAGCGTTTCAACAGCGCGGCTCCCAGAGGCCCTCGGATGTGATCTGGATAAGTACATTGAATTAGACTAGTGCTTTAAGGTGGAAACAACAGTGCACCGGGCGCGGATTATGACGGATGAATGGCGACGGGTCGTCTCTCCAGCGCTGCGCGGCTCCAACGAACTTGCACGGGACATTTTTTGGTCAGGCAACTGCGAGTGCGACGCTAACGCATCGACGGCGCGTTGTTACTTAACTGTCTGTCACAGTCGGCGGTAACCTACATTTCTCAGGTGTGTTTTGTTAAACACCGGAACTCGTGTCGGTGCTTTGAACTTAAACCGACATGCTAAGACCTCTTCAGGTTCTGGAACCTGAGAGATGAATAATATGAGGTTTGAATGCATGAGGAGTCATCATAAAATGTTTTAAAGGCAAATTGATTATGCCGCCGAATTCCAGCTGTGTGTTTGTTGTTGATAATGTCAATGTCCATGCCAAGGGATTGAATTCCATGGACACAGATACTGTCGTTTATTCCAAATGCTGCTTCCTTTGTTTCAAGAATTATAGACTTTATTTTTATACCTTTCAACATTCATTCCTCAACCTTTTTGTTTGCTTGGGTTATTTTGATACACGACTCTGTAGAATCCCCCGAGAGCAGGACAGTGAAAAGCCTACAAGGGAACAAACGTGGACGCAGCCTGTATTTGTTGAGCTTTACTTCCTCAGTTTCGGTGCCATGTGCAAGGCTGCGGAATGATAATATTGTGATACCGATGTTTGCTTCTCCACGCGACACGGTGTTGATGATGCCTTTGTTTCGCTGTCAGTGTTCTGCACCGCATGGAAAGGGCTGGGTCGTGTTACAAGTATGATATCATTCACTTCACTCTTGTATAATAACAGGAAATGATTGGATACGTGTTGACAAAGTACCTCCCAGAATGTATCTTAATTTTTCCTCCAGATGTCCGCCCGACTTTCTCCGCACTTGTCGCCAAAGTTCTTGCTCAATGTGGCGACTGTTGAGTTTGCTCTGCAATATTGTCAGGTCTCCGCTATGTAAAGTGCCGGCTCAAGATAACGTATCTTGTGATTTGGCAGCTGTACAATGTATACTTAAGAGTACTAGAATATCAAAAACCTGCTCAGCATGAGTAAAAACGCATGTAGAGTGTAAACCAGGTGACTGCTATTGGTGCTGGGGTTTGTACGCTTCAGCACCATGGACAGGACCTTGTGATAGTATTAGTACTTATGTCCAGACGTCCAGTTTGTGGTTATAGTATATAGTGGTTATAGTATAGTACTCACAGTATGAGTACTTCAGCACCACGGACAGAGCCTGGTCACAGTACGAGTACTTCAGCACCACGGACAGAGCCTGGTCACAGTACGAGTACTTCAGCACCACGGACAGAGCCTGGTCACAGTACGAGTACTTCAGCACCACGGACAGAGCCTGGTCACAGTACGAGTACTTCAGCACCACGGACAGAGCCTGGTCACAGTACGAGTACTTCAGCACCATGGACAGAGCCTGGTCACAGTATGAGTACTTCAGCACCACGGACAGAGCCTGGTCACAGTACGAGTACTTCAGCACCACGGACAGAGCCTGGTCACAGTATGAGTACTTCAGCACCACGGACAGAGCCTGGTCACAGTATGAGTACTTCAGCACCATGGACAGAGCCTGGTCACAGTACGAGTACTTCAGCACCATGGACAGAGCCTGGTCACAGTACGAGTACTTCAGCACCACGGACAGAGCCTGGTCACAGTATGAGTACTTCAGCACCACGGACAGAGCCTGGTCACAGTATGAGTACTTCAGCACCATGGACAGAGCCTGGTCACAGTACGAGTACTTCAGCACCATGGACAGAGCCTGGTCACAGTACGAGTACTTCAGCACCATGGACAGAGCCTGGTCACAGTACGAGTACTTCAGCACCATGGACAGAGCCTGGTCACAGTACGAGTACTTCAGCACCATGGACAGAGCCTGGTCACAGTACGAGTACTTCAGCACCATGGACAGAGCCTGGTCACAGTACGAGTACTTCAGCACCATGGACAGAGCCTGGTCACAGTACGAGTACTTCAGCACCATGGACAGAGCCTGGTCACAGTATGAGTACTTCAGCACCATGGACAGAGCTCGCGTCGTCTCTATGGGAATGGTGCGGTTTGTCCTGAACCTGCTCCCCCTGCTCGCTGCTCCGGGGCTGATGGAGCTTTGTTTTTCGCACCCTGTGCCCCCCCCCCACCAATCCGTCCCACCCCACCCGGCACGTACAGTACACCCTACGTTGACCACCCCCACCTCCCCGCCCCCCTCTGTCCCTGGATCTCTCCCCTCAAACGCACAGGAGCACGCGGTCTATGTGTATATATATAAAAAAAACAAAAAGCCGCCCCCACGCTTTTCCAACTGGAAGCCGCGCGTCTGGATGGCGCCGCCGTGACGCTGACACCGAGTGAGCTCCTGCATCTTTAAAATAGAAAATATATAAATATGTATACATATATATATAACCGAGCAGCTCAGTCACAACTGTGGGGATGATACGGACCGGAGCCCTCTCCCACCGTCGGAGCGAGCCCCAGCCGCTGTAGGGGAGAGCCTCGAACATCAGCTGCTCGACGCGGGTCGCTCTCATTGCTGGAAGCCGCGGCGGAGTCGGTCACATGACAGAACCGGAGGCAGAGATCTAGAGAGCGAGAGAGAGAGAGAGAGAGAGAGAGAGAGAGGAGGAAAAAAAAGGGGCACAGCGTCTCGGCTCGCACCGCCATACTGTCTTTTTGAGCCGTATCGCATTTTTTTTAATCGCAACATTTTTACTCCCGGCTCGGTGAGTACATTTTACAATGGCCTTTTTTTTTGTAAGCATTTTTTTGTCTTTTTAATTCCAACCTCCTCTCCTACCCCCCCCCCCCCCCCCCCCCCCCCCCCACCCTCTCTCCCTCCCTCCCTCTCTTTTCTTATTTTTTTCTTTTTCTTTTTCTTTTTCCTCCTTTTGCTGGTGTTTGAATTTGAGCGCTTGACGTGGGTTTCGGGGGTTTTGAGCGTTTTGCCCCCTGCACAGTCCGCGGGGCTGCCAAGTTTTTAGCATGTTGTTCTGATGGAGAGGGAGAGAGAGAGAGAGGGAGAGAGACAGAGAGAGAGAGAGAGAGAGAGGGAGAGAGAGGCAGGTGTGAGCCGGCGCCGTGGTCCAGTCTCCAGGAGGCTTCCACTTGCTTGCAGTTTTGTTTCGAATGGGGTCGAAACCAAGCAGCTTTCGTCAGTGTTGACATTTTTACAAACATCTATTGTTGGTTTTGAAAACATTTTTTTTTTTTAATTTCTTTTTTTTTTTCTTATATATTTTTTTTTCTTCTTCATTTTTTTTTGGTGTTTTTTGTGTGTGTGTGTGTGTGTGTTTCTGTCGACTTTTGCTGTTGCTATGCTTCGGTTTTGCATTCTGCAGTGTTGCTTGTTCGCCTTCCGAGTTTTGTGATTTTGATGTTTCTCGGCCCCTCGATGATTTTGTTTCCCCCTCTTTTCTTCGTGAGAGGTTTTTTTTTAAAAAAAGAGCAAAACGTTTTAACGTGAAACACTTTTCTTGCAGCCGAGCTCACAGGTTTGTTTCTTCTTTTTTTTTTCTGTGTTTCTCACCTTTTTAATTTTTTTTTTACGACCTCCTTATACTTTCGCTGGTGTCAAGTCATTTTTTTTTGCGGGGGGGGGGGGGGTGTTATCGTTTTTGGTTTTTGGTTTTTGATAGATGATGATGCTGGGTGGACGAGGGGAGTTTTGATTCTTGTTCAATGCGTTTTTCTTTTTTTTTTCTTTTTTTTTTTTCTTTTCTGTGTCGCCGAGGATGAACAGACATTTCCCCTTGTGCAGGTAGGCTCTCAAAAGACACGAGTGGATGAAGTGACACCTTTCTGTTCTGTACAATAAAGAATGCGGTGGCAGAAAAAAAAAAAATATGCACTTGTGGCTGACGTGTTATTTTCGCGGGGGCTGGTCCGACCTGCCCGTTAGAGAGGCCATCGTCCATCACTGTCGGGTCGTGTCATCGATCTATGCATCGGGAAAAAGAAAGAAAAAAAAAAGAAAATGGAAATCAACTGGAAATCGCACGCAGGTCGTTTCGGTCAACAGTCCTTGAAGCCGTCGCAGCTCAGGAATGAGGAGTGTAAGTGGCTACATTCAGGGTCCCCTCGGAAGGATGCACTCTGACGACTTTAATGATCTCCCACGGATAGAGTGTCCCGAGCCTCACATCCATATATCGACTCGGACGAGCAGAAATAACTATTCCCCTCTTCTTCTTCTTCTTCTTCTTCTGCTGCTGCTGCTGCTGCTGCTGCTGCAGCATCAAGTGTTTCTTTAAGCTGCGGTGCAAAGCCTGTGTGTGGGGGGGGGGGGGGGGGGGTAATCAGGACGAACAGTTTGCACTTCAGTCCCTGTATGTCATGGGCAAAGTGTCTCGCTGGACAGAAGTTTTCATCCTCATTGCTTTTGTAGACCCTGGATTCATGAACGCTCTTGTGAATTATCGTCACAGAGCTGCTGACTCAGGACTCGGGCAGGGATTAAAGGGTGAAGCAGGTTTCAGATTAGTGTTATGCTGCAGGGCGTGCAAACTAAATAGATATCACATAGGTTGCAGTCACAGTCGCTGGCATCGTCTGTTCTCCCCCTCTGCGTCTTGTGGGCTTTGCAATATTGCTGTGTGTATCTTCTGTTGCTGACGGCCAATGGAACCGTCTCCAAGTTTGGTCCGCGAGTCAGAAAAGTAACGGAGCCGCAAACCTCATATCCATCCATCCATCCATTCATTCATTCAAACCCTTGCTCATTCAAGATTCACTCACTCACTCATTTCCCCACCCAAGTCCTGGGCTTCTCAATACTGGCTCCGTCGGAGTCCAGCCCGAGCGCCGGATCTCGTCCATTTGCTTCATTTTCGGATCCATATGTATTCAGTTTAACAGAACACAGCTTTTTTTGTCAGGGTCATATTTCAGGCCCATAAAACACCCGAGACTGGACCATTAGGTCTGAGTACAGGCTGTTAAAGCCCCGGTGTCATTAAACCGGCTGCCAGTGGGGATCAGCATCATCGCGGCGCATAATGCGGCGAGATGTGATGCAAGCTTACACTTTTTAATAAATAAAAACAATAAGGCAAACTAATTAGCGCAATTGAGGCGATTGGTTTTATCATGTATTGACGAGCTGTCGCCTGCAGGCATCGGTTTCCCCCTCGTGTGTTCAGTCTATGCGGGGCCATAAAGCGGACGTCCAAGATGAAGAGCCACTCGGGAGGTTGGAATGGTTTTTGGTTGAGTTGTGAGACAATTTAGACACTGTGTGTGTGTGTGTGTGTGTGTGTGTGTGTGTGTGTGTGTGTGTGTGTGTGTGTGTGTGTGTGTGTGTGTGTGTGTGTGTGTGTGTGTGTGTGTGTGTGTGTGGAGCCAAATCGTGAAGGCATCTCTTGCAGAGTTCAGGTCGTGTCTGTGGTCCCATGGAGACGAGTCTGAGAGTTGTGGAGAGGACGGGGGAAGCTGTCCAATCCAATCATTTGATTCTGTTGCACATATTCGGTTTATTCTCCCTTTTTTTTGGGTCTTGCTTTTCAAATCAAAGCTCCACAAGTGTAAATTAAAGCTTCCAAGCTGATCCAGGCGTCAATAATATAACACATTTAGCACATGATCCAAAGGCAAGAGTTGACATGTTGACTCTAATTAACAAGACCTCAGACCAAAGTGTGTCCTCTTCTCTTCGGCAAAATGAAGCCCAGACATGTTGTTCATTCACACTAGGCCTTTTAATATGTGTAAGTAGTAATCAGGTGGTTTAAAAAAAAAAACCAACAACAACTCTGCTCAATCCCCAAACCTGAAAGTGCTGCATCACATCACATCACATCACATCACGACGCGTCGTCACGCCTCTCTGTCTCAGCGTGAGCTCCCTGGACATCTCTCTCCTCCCGCTGAGCGTTATGATAGCATCTTCCCATTTGTGTCCCCCGCCGCGTCATTTCTACCCCTCCAGGCAGTTTCCCGTTATCCGGGGCCGATGCCAGAGCTGCGCTGCAAAATATAATATATATATATACATATATATATGTATATATATATATATATATATACGTATATATATGGCTCACGTGTGGACATGATTAAAACATCACACCAGAACAGGTTGCAGGATGTGTGCAGCGTCTGAATGTGCTGCGTGTGTTTACATCCACGCGCTCCTCAGGGACAACAGTTTCAGCATGACTGAGCTGGACAAATGGGAAGATAATTAATATGCACTAGTCCTTTGCATCTTTTTACACACGTGACGTGTAATTAGTCCGGTGTGTTGTATTCAGCACATGTCACGGAGACGGTAACCTAAAGAGGCACATGCAACGAGCACGGACGCATCTGCTGTTATATCTTCAATAACGCCATTTTCTTCATCTGGCCAGCTTCTTTGGTCTCATACTGGACAGGACACACATGCTGCAAACCAAGAATTGGAAATGTCCAAAGGAAGGACATGTAGGACTTCATGATGGTGATGTTCGCACCTGAAGTCTGAGAGATGTTCCAACGAAGCAGTAGCAGAGCTTTGCTGGATCTGTAGGCCTTGTGTTCCTTACATGTCCGCACACAGAAACCCACTGTCATGATCTGGAATCGAACCAAAGACACATTTGTGAGGTTGCAGAAGGTCACCTTTAATGAAGAGAAAAACAATCGTAAAAATCCAACTCAGGGAAACACAAAAAAAATACGAAGAAACAACAACGGAAAACATCACAGGGAGCAAGTCGGAGCGAGCTGAAGCGGGAGACGTGACAGAACCTCAACCTGAAAGACTAAAGGAAGCACGGAGGCTTTATAGACACACAACAGGAGCGGAGGTAATTGTACCATGTGAAACACATTAGGGCGGGGAAGACAAACACAAGACGTTAAATGACAGGACCACGAGAACCGGGGTGGGGGGGGGGGACAGGGAGGTGCATGTCCCAATAAAAACAGGAAACGCCAAACTCCAGATTAAACAAACACCGGATGACAAGAGGTAAACATGATAAATCAAAGTCTTCAGAGTTCACAGGGGCAAAAGCATGACAACAGTGACTTTGACTTAAATAAAAATATAACTCTAATCAAAAGGTCAAGATGTAAAAATGTGAGATAAAGGTTTCATCTCTATCTTCAACAAAAAGAGATACGAAAAAAGTTTCATGTTTTCCATATTATTGGTATTACAATAAAATGATACATGAATATGCATGTAAGTATGTCATTTGCAGCTTTAGCCATTAAAAACTTCCTTGAAAGTGGAACTTTGGTCGACTGATAAATAATGTACAGCACTAATATGAATGGACTTGTATATATTTATTATAGCACAAGTCACATTCTCTCTTTCTGCCACGTCCGCACACGTGAGAGGCAAGTTAGGGTTTGACATGCGGGGCTGCGGGGCTGCGGGGATCGAACCGCCGACCTTCCGGCAGGTTGGACTAAAACCGTCTCCACCTCCTGATCCCGAGCCGCCCCTTAGTAGCTTTGAGCTGTATTCAATCCTATAGCATCTTCTCAGGAAACATTATTATAAGTAAAAACATAGATTTTTACCTTCCCATTCAAGTTAATAGGAGAGTGGTTTATATACATAGATATAGATATATCCATGTATACATTAGGTATATGCTGCCCCCCCCCCTCCTCAGATAGACGGCTTGCCTTTGACTCATTCTCCTGAAACAAGTGTTAAGCACTTGACTGTCCTGTTCGGAGCGGCTCATTTGATAAGTGAGCGGATCTAACTCCTCATAATCTGGGCAACTAAACCCGCTGCGGAATGAAAAAAGGGTCGAACGGGCCGAACGACTTTCCACCGTCCATCGACTTTTTGAGTCACTTTAAATGAATTGAGCCCTCTGCACTCGACGCGCCGAGACCTCAGCGTAGCTTTGGCACCGTGCGTTGTCTGCCGTGGCTATGTTTCATTAACGTCTGGTCCTGAGTTCCGTGCGGCTGCGCGACGCCGAGGACAGAAGCTGGACACCCGCGAGCACGGCGAACGCTCTTCCGTTTGACCTTTCCAATGGATTCAGAAAAGAGGTTTGCACGCGGAGGGTTGCTCGCGTCCGCATGCGTTTGTGCAGAGGAGATCCACTGGACCCGTTTACTGGAGGGGAGAAAGTGGAGTTTACGCCGCTTCACTAACTTTGTCGGGCTCAGTTTTTTGCTCAGATATCGATCCGACGAAACCCGAGACGAGGCTTCAGGGGTCCCCGTCTGTTTCAGCTCCGGTCGACATATTCAAACCGCTCATCGAAAAAAAATTCCCTTCGGCAGCAGCGTCGCGATCAGCAGATACACGCGTGTGGGTTTTTTGTTCTTAACAGGAGTAAATACAAATTAAAAATCACACAATGGAGTTTTCTGCAGCAGCATCAGCTCCCCCACAAAACCCAGTCTGCTGTTATTAAACTGTATTTAAAAAAAGAAAAATAATGAGTCTCGATGTGAGCACACAAGCTTGTTTCATCTCACTTAACTTTTGGGATTATTAATACATGTTTTTTTTTCATCATTAGAGTTTGAACCCACAGGCGGGTTAGCTAAAGACGACGTGCTATTTCTTTTTTTTTTTTACTCGCATTTGTCTTTTCTGAAAATAATGGAAAGTCTCTGCCCGGCTGTAAACATATATATGTACAGTATATATATATATATTTCGAGACATGGAAGTGTGGCTGAAATATTTTTGGCATAACAATGTCGCTGCATAGAACATTATGTTTATAATACAAACTCACACATGAGATGCACAAGATGAGGAACGAGAGAATGAAACAAATGAGACAAATTGCACTTATTCATCTTTTGACCTTCAGAGGCAGATTTATAAATACAAAAAAAATCAATCTTTCTTTTGGGACTTTTGTTGAATCCCGTCACTATAGTTGCCCGATACCTGGTGGCTCCAGTAAATATACAACTTCAATAACTTGTTTCTCCCTCCATTTTTGTAGTCTTTCAGCCTTCGAAGCCGGGGAGCAGAGACTTGAGTGACACTGCGTCAGGTGTTCGGAGAAGAACAACGCTTTAGAACACTGAAACACATTTGACGCGAGGGATAACGCGCGGGAAAAAAATGGCCTACAGGTCAAGGGCGTCGCGTTTCAAATTGTGAGATTATCGCCAGAACCGGCCAAGGCGCGCCTAATTTGAGATTAAGATGCAAAACGAGCGCGAGTGGAAATTTTGAGTTGACCAGGGCATGTCGATGATAAGAGTAGGAACAGCGTGCATGGGAAATATGTAATTGTGGAGATCACTTTCCTTTTTTTTTTACTGATAATTGATCATTCCGGATGGCAGCTACTGTGCATGGACAGTGTCTTCCTGGAGGAGACCCGCGCTCAAACAAACACAGACAAACGCCTGATCCGATGCGTCTGCGGCGGATGACTGGCGCCGTCTGGGCGGCTGTGGGAGGCTCGCCGAGTCGGACAATGAAGAAGAGTCACAAACGAAAACCGCAATAAAAACAGGCAGACGAGCGGCACGGCCTTTCCGCCATAAGCAGGTGGTCGGAAGGCCTCCAGATGCTGCAGAGGAGGCGGCGAGGCGGATAATGTCCTGCCTAGATTCCCCCGGGGACCCCGGCCACCGTGGCGCGTCCCCCATCTGGGTCAGCTCCAGGCGGGTTCTGCAGGGATCAGCTGTTTTTTTCCCCGCTGTCGTTTTCCCCGCCGGGGGCCTCAGCTGTCTCTCACCTGCTCGTGACCGGCACTGCAGGCGCCGGCGCTGACACACATCCGCAGTCTCAACAGACGTGATGTAACACCGCGCTGGTGACGGGCACAGCCACATCGACACCCTAGATTTCGTTTTTTTTTTTTTTTTTACTGCATCCGCATAGAGACACTTTCCAGAAGTATGGCGGGTATTACTGGATCTTACCGAGGGAAGGGCCCAGGGGCCATTTGGCCTCTTAGGCGCCTCAGTTTGCAGTGAGTGTAAGCGTTTGCAGTTGGAAAGTCAATCAAAGGGCTACAAAGACGCGCAAAGTGACTTCAGAAAGATGCAGAGGGTTATGAAGTGACTGAAAAAGAGTACGCGGACTGAGCCGAGAAAGACCCAAAGAAATGCAACATCCTTACAACTTACTACAGAAAGTTACTACGAAAAGACAAAGTTACTACAAAGAGACACAAAGTAACTACAAAAAGACCCAGTGTGACGACAAAGAGACACAAATTACGTCATAGAGACACAAAGTTTCTACAAAGAACTGCAATGTTACGACAAAGAACTATAAAGTTACTACAAAGAGAAACAAAGTTTCTACAAGTTTTGCAGTGACATGCAAAATTACACCGAAGAGAAACAATAGATCACACAGAGACAGAATTTTCCGTACCGGCTGCATCATTTGTACTTGTACGTCTCTTTCAGTCTTAGTGTCGTTGTAGTTAAAAATGGGGGCGGGGGCTTTTTACATGTCTGTGCCCAGGGACCCAGTTTTCTCCTCGTCCGGCCGTGTCCATGCGGCAGTTCAAGACTGGAGTCACAAGGTTTGAAAATGTTGAACTTTGATATACAGACCTGTTTATGAGCCTGGACATCACTTTAACAAAAAGATGCCAAAGGGAGGAGTACATTCAAATATCTCATTTTGTTCTTTCCTCTCATCCGGACCGAGCGCTGGCTATAACTGCGGCTGCTCTTTATCGGACTCACGACTTCCACTCTCTGTCTGTGTGCAGAATTCAGACCGAGGGACGTGAGATGGATCCATCCTTCCTATCGCATTACGCCATCTTTTAAAGTGCTTTAGTCTGATAAGTCCTGTGTACTTACGTTAAAGTCTTGCTGGTGCTTAGACTTAATAAGGGGAAATTAAAGTGGCTCTGGAAAGTAGTCAAACCCCCCGTTGCATATTTATCCCGGTATTGATTTGATTTAAAAATGGATTAAAGATACATTCTGGGGATTCGCTTTGAAACACAGAATAACCAGTAATGACAGAGCGAAAGCACACAAAAAAAAAAAAGACAGTGGACTCTTTGCCCTGGCACAATAAAGCGAGCTAAAGTCACTTCCTGCTTACCTCATCAGTTTCACCGTATAAACAGAAAAAGATATTCAGATATATTATTATCAATCGATGCCATGGGGAAGTTTCACAGTAGAGAAAAAAAAAGAGGACGTACACAAAGAGAATAAGAAATATACTGACTGTCATCACACAAATAAGATATAGTCTAGATTTTGCGCAGTCAGTAATAAAAACTAGGTGTATATATATATATTTGTGTGTGTGTGTGTGTGTGCCTAGGAATACCATGGATGGATATTTCAAGGCGACGGAACCCGAAAGCCGAGAGAAAAGAGAGATATTTCAACACGGAGGCGTCTTGGCTCACGCGCCCGCGAGGATCACGACCTCAATTTCCAGCGCCTGGCCGCTGGGGAAGCACAGGTGCGCTCAGGTGGACACGTGCTAGCTCGCTCTCGCTAGCTGGCCGCTGGGTTGGGCGTACTAACCCGAGGGCAGAAACATGTCCGCCGAGCCGACCTTCTTCATGTTTCTCCTCAGCGAGCGGTTCACTCGGGGGTTGGTGGGGGGGGGGGGGGGGTGTCGGTGATGGCGGAAATGCATTTCGGCCCCACGTGCCAACTTTGACCGAGCCTGACGGGGGGAGTCCTCAGCTGACCGCGGCAAACGGACGGGGCCTCGGAGGCTTTTTCCATTGGCCGAACGTCTTCCCTGCGAAGGCCCGTCCCGTTCCGCGGTGGGAAGAACGCGGCGCAGATTACCTGTGGTTTATTAAGCGTCTCATCTCTGGGTTTGAGCAGCACGTTGAACACAAAGTGAGATCAACCCCCGCGTGAGGTAATCCCAATTTAGTGCGTGCGTGTGCAGGACGGCGTGCTCGCCGGATTGAGATGAGGAATGGCAAACGTCGCTCCGATTACACTCAGGCTCCAGAGGCTCCCCGAGCTAAATTGGAGTTTTTTGAAAATAAAAATGAAATAAAAAGGCAAAAAATACGATCTGTCACGTAGGCCTGGTCGCCACGTGCGCTTCACGGGCAAACAAATAGAACTGCCATCATTTAATTCCCCACTTAGCCTCGGAAAAGCAGTCGTCTCCTGAAACATGAATAGCCTGTTGAGTCTATCAGGTGGCATCGTGTAGATAAAGCTTCATTCTTCATATTGATTCCCCCCCCCCCCCCCCTTCTCCAGGTTTTGACATCAGAGGAAATCAAGGAGCTCATTGCCGTTTGTTCTCGCAGATGCCCGAGGCTTATTACAGCCTCTATTTCTGTTTCCATCCAACGTCCCCCTAGTAGACAGGAAGCACCAGTCTGTGGCTCGGACTTCTGCTCTTTTTATTGAAAATCTAAAAGGGGAGAAAGGAAAAAAGAAAAAGAAGCACCTGTAGACATCAAGTAGCCTGGTGTAATATTATCGGAGGGTATCGAGTTGATTTAATTATTAATACGCCAGCCTTTTCAATGGGTATAGATGAAGATCTGGCCGTATGCGAGGACACATTCATAAATAAACGGAGGGAATTCCAAAGGGCTCACTTATTTTTTTTCCTTCTTGCCACTGTAATTGAGTGGTACCAATCATCTCATCCAATTCCCCCCGGAAGAAAGCAAATGGGCACGTTTTCCCAAACGTTGAATCCTTCCAGACTATGTCGCACGTCTTGTTAGGCTCCAAATTTAACGGGGTTCATTTCAGTAAAGAATGTTTGTGTGTATGGCATGAAGACATGGAGTGAAGCAGACATCTTCAATGTTTGAAAATCTAAAAATGTTTTAATGGCCAAATGAATTGAAAGCCCAAAAACTTCTGCTCTGCAGGTTTCCGTTCGCTCTGCAGCCGTCACGTGACGTGGACCCCACCGGGGACGTCTGTCCGGGGCCTCTCCTTAGTATTATTGTTCCTATTGTTTTTTCGTCTTACTGTATGTCTACGGGACACCTGTCAGTGACAGCATCGGGGAATACAAACACAGTTAAGCAATCAGGCGGACACATTACCTATGTTAATGACGTTAATTGCAGACATGCGGGTTTGAAATATTCATCCAAATTAGTCACATCATTTAGGCAGGGATCCCTCTCGCAGTGAGCGTAATCGCTGGACTAATTGGGTCAGCCGATGCAAGTCGAAACGGTTTGAAAAGCAATTTCGCTTTATGCTTCACAAAGGAGAACGAGCACTAACGTAGGATGCAAATGTGCGGGGTTGTGGGGAGAGGATGCAAGAAAAAGGCCAACGCGCATTTCACCGTAAGAAAGCTGAGCGTTCAGCTGCCATTATTCCTTCAGGATTTATGGGTCAGAATGTGTGTGTGTGTGTGTGTGTGTGTGTGTGTGTGTGTTTGCCGAGCGGACGGTGTGAGCGGATTTCATAAGTATGTCAGCAACACTTTTCGGTGCTGCAGAGCTGAACAGGGTCAGATGAAAAAGCGAAGCACTCTTTCACATTTCTCTTACCACACCAAACACACAGGGGGAGTTCACAACCATCTGAAAAACATATAACATATATATATGTACATATAACTATAATGCCAGTTGCATCCAGGGAATCAATTTGACAGAACATGTCACAGTTTAGATGACATATAAACACATATCTGTTCACAACTACATCATGGTAATGGTTTATTGAATGCTTATATTCTAGTTATGAATGCCAGACCTGCTAAAGCAAAATGTTCTTTTTCTCTCCAAGCTAATTCACAATAGCGCACAAACCAAGTGGAGGAGACGATGTGTCGGGACAAGCCCTCAGTGGCACTCGCCCCCTTCCTTTGGTCACCTCTATTTCACCTCATTCTCAGATTCCATCCGCCCGCCGCTCCATCCTCAGAGATCCCACCAGAAGCCCCCCGAGACCCAGATCTTTCGTGCGTTGGCTCAGCGGGACCCTGCCCAGGTCTCTGCCGGCTGATTATTTGAGCATTTCTGTCTCCTCGGCTTTATCGTCTGTGTTAGCTTATAGACATCGCATCCATGAACATCATCCTGCGTTCAAAATCCATTTTCATCCCAGATTTGAGCTCTGCATTCACGGAGGGAAAAAACGAAACAATAATCACTTTATCGCAAGTGACAAAACAAATCCATAGTGTTTAACGTATATAATGAATAATGAATTTATTAGTGGCACTCAATATGGGGAGGATCTGAACGGCAACATATGGGCGACGCTTGTTGGTGAGCTGAAGTAATTAATCAAGTTGTGTCTATGCACAATGTTTACTGTGAAAACAACGTCCCGGAGAAATGGAAACGAGCGCCTCCGGGCTTCACATCTCTTTCATAACTGGTGTAGTGGTTCGCGCATTCGCCTCACAGCAAGAAGGTTCTGGGTTGGAGTCCCGGTTCAAACCGACCGGGGCCTTTCTGTGTGGAGTTTGCATGTTCTCCCCGTGTATGCGTGGGTTCTCTCTGGGTTCTCCGGCTTCCTCCCACAGTCCAGAGACATGCAGAATGGAGTCAGGTTCATTGGAGACTCTAAATTGACCGTAGGTGTGAGAGTGAATGGTTGTCCGTCTCTGTATGTG
Source organism: Scophthalmus maximus (assembly GCF_022379125.1). NCBI lineage: Eukaryota > Metazoa > Chordata > Actinopteri > Pleuronectiformes > Scophthalmidae > Scophthalmus > Scophthalmus maximus. The sequence goes on from NC_061535.1 coordinate 12,175,868, forward strand.
GCCCTGTGATAGGCTGGCGACCTGTCCAGGGTGAACTCCGCCCTTTGCCCAATGTCAGCTGGGACTGGCTCCAGCTCCCCCATGACCCTTAAGTGGATTAAGCGGTAGACAATGTATCTTTTATAATGCAGCGTCACCAGCTGTTATATGCATATGGGCAAAGCAGCAACCGGTTTAACTCCGTCCATTTCCATGCAAGCACACAAGAAAGTGCATCACTCTTTCTCGCCTGTCTCACTCGCACCCTGGCCTTCGCTGTGTGATCTGAGCCGATCTCCCCTTCCAACCCCCTTTTTGTTTCGTGGCAGAACCCATTCTTGCTATACGCTTTGATTTTGACACACAGATCCAGTGGCACAAAGCGGCGCGGTGAGGCGCTGCAGGAGGTGCTGGCAGAGGTTGAAAGTGGGCTCGAGTCGCCGTTGAAAAAAGCGAAGGTGCGGCGACAAGCTTTGTAAAAGGCGGCGAGGAGAAGTTGAAGGTGATGCCGGTGTGATCCACAAATTGCCCCCGGATCAATGCATGAAGAAGTGGTGGGAGCCTACATTTTGCGCTTCTCAAATCTCATTTGTGACTCATTTATGCATATTCCAGTGAAGGCGTTAAACATCCAATTGTCCAGGCAATAACCACCCAACAGCTGCACTACATCAGGCAGCCAGTGCATTAACCTGTCCTCTTATTTACTGCTGTGGAAATAATGGGACGCAGTGTGGGCACAATAGTTTGGAGATGGAAACGCCACATGCATATTAGAAAAAATGAAATGAGAAAGGCAAAAAATATATATATATATATACACTATATATATTCACAGTCAGGGCAACTGTGGTTGATTCAGTGTTATTACTTCCAACACCTCTTTGCAGTTGCTGTTCGCTGTACCCAATAAGTTTCTGGCTCACACGTGTTCCTGTCCGGCCGCTTGGTGCAAAGTGGGAGAACACGGCGAAGGTCACCTTAATAATGTTAGCACTGACTTCAGCCTCTTAGTGTGTGGGGGGGGGAATAAAGCTCCGAACTCAACAAAACCGAAGGAGTTGCTTCATCCGTTTTCAACGCGGAGGCGCCGCAGGAAGCTGGCACAAGCTGGCAGCTAATGGAAGGCGGTCGAGTACGGTTCAGTTAAGGAGGAGAAACCTTTGGGGACGAGTGCAAACTGCAGGCAACGGCTTCTTCTTGTTCACTCAAACATAAAATATATCACAATATATAATCTTTAAAATTAAGCTTAATAATACGGAGATAATCTTACTATGATGAGTCTCTGTCTTTTATATATTAATGTATGTATGTTTGTAAATCACAACCAGCTCACAAACCATCCGACCTTCTTCGCACTTGACATGTGTGTTGGCGGGTAAGGGAATTGCAGTGATGCTGGGGACTGGACTCGTCGACGTCAGTGACGTGGTCAAATGGCTCAATGACAGCGTCTGGTCCGAAAACAGAACATTCATGGATCCAAGCTTGATTCTTCATGGAGAGCAGTTTTTTTTTTTTAAAACATCTAAAGTGCGGGAGTACTTTAAACAAAGACCCACCAAATGTGGTGCTCTGTATTACTTCTGTTTTTAATTGAACTGCCATGTTTGCCAAGGAAACAGCTTTACGACTGTCGAGTGTGAAGTTGAAGTTGCAACCGCCAAGAATGGGAATGATTCGTAAAGGGGTTCAATAGGAATTTCAGTCTGGGCCTTGTTATCAGTCGCTCATACGCTGACTGCCACTCTCAGAGCTTTAAAGGCACAGTGGCACAAATTTAGCTCATCTTAGCATAAAAACTAGAGTCAGGCGGAAAGAGCGGGCTTGTCTCTGTCTTCAGCAAAATCCGCCTAGCAACACCCCTAAAGTTCACCAACTATAATCGTATATTTGTTTTGTTTGACCGGACAAATTAGTCGAGCACAAATATGTTGTTTCCATGCTTCAGATTTAGTTTGGATAAAACAAATCAGTCGGCTTGCTAATCAATTTTTATGCTAAAACCAGCAGCTGGCTAGCTTGACTTAGCATAAAGAACAAAAACTGAAATTCTGCTTTTACTCTTTGGTTGTCGTACAGATTTAATAAAGTAAATGTAGTAAATATATAAAACAGATATACTGGTTGTTAGCTATAGAGATCCTGGTTGGCACTTTATCTTTGGATAAAGTAAAGCTAGCTTCCCCTGTTCCCAGTGTTTGAGCTAAGCTAAACTACCCAGCTGTGGTTGCTAGCCAAGAAGCACATTACCCAAAATGGCCGACTATTGTTTTAACTCTGAAAAAGAAATAAGATTCATTTTAAAACATAACTTTATGTATATATATATATTTTTTGGAAGAAAACACGATACAGGAATAGCTTCCTCTTCCTGCGACAGTAATTGCAAACGGGACAGTAGCAGGGTAAAGGTTGAAGAGAGGGATTATTTTCAGATTTTCTTTTGTGCCTTATCCCAATATGATGCGGTCGTGAAAATGATCTGAATAACCCTTAAGGCTGGAGAGCACTGGACCAACTGGAGGGTCATTACATTTTTTCTGAGTGGCGTGTGGACACTGAGTAGACAGTTATTTTACCTGCAGGGCAAATGATGTATTATCGCCAGGAGCAGGTCCAAAGATGTGCCACGGGGCTTGTCTGGGTTGGTCCTGCCTTTCAGATGTCTAGAGCCCTGCGTCATGTTAAATTGTAACCTTTCTGCCAGAGTAATATTTTGTTTATTCTATTTATATGTCTAAAAGAAAAGGAAACTTAATAAGATAAATAAGTAGTAGAGTAACATATCTATTGGTCGAAGGAGGGTGTATGTCTGATGTCGACCATTAGAATATACGGGACTTCATACATCTTCGTGGTAGTATTTTGCAATCTGGATTTCTGTATATGTCTGTCATGTAGAAGAAAAAAAATTGACTTCATGTTTTTACTTACAATTTCTTTGTAAATCAGATGTAACGTCACAAAATTATTGACTTTAAACTGTGTGTGATTAGGTCAGTTTTTCTGTCTCACATTTAAGGATTGTTAGAAATGATTAGTGCTCATATTTGGAAGTGGCTGCTAAAATAACTGAATAAGGTATGCAAATATGCACAGCGGGACAGTGTCTCACTCAAATCTCCATTGTCTGGAAATGAGTAAAAAAAAAAAATAGTTTCACAGAGCACCAGTAAAATACATAATTTGACCAGGAGTCAGCTTGCTGCTCAAATAGGCATATTAATGGGGACAGGGTGTGGGGGCACAGTGGACTTTAGCAGACCGGACTACTAATTCTGCATCAACACGATACTGATTCATAACGACTGCAGCAGCTCACAGGATAACAGCCCCACTGTGCGTCGTTATGGACATTAATAGAGAGATTGTCCCATTCAGGGTGTATAATGGCAAATTAAGTCTCAAATTCATTGCTAAAAAACCAAAGCTATGACACTTTCCTCTCGGAGAGTGAATCAGATGTGAATGGATTATCCATTTTAAGGTCTTAATGTACTCTATTAGGCTGGTACATTGCTCACTATTAGGCCCTGGAAACAAACAGTTGACTGTCTGTCTCCGGGCTAGGTGTGGACACACCGATAGGGTCCAGCTGGCCCTCATTCCACCCCCCACCCCCCCCCCCCCCACACACACACACACCCCAAAGTGGCAGTTTCCATAGCAACCAAGGTCGTGGCACAGACCCCCGCACTCGTGAGGATGTGATAAACTGAGTGTCCGGGTGGAAGAGTAAACAGTCATAATGCCGGCGCCCCCTTCAGGGTCACGAGGTAGAAAGGACATAAAACATGATCACATTGGTCCCAGTCATAATTTACAGTATGACGCCATTAGGAATTACGCGTTGCGCTGACCCACGGCGGGGAAATAAATACAAAAATAAACACGATTGACTCCTTTGTTTATTGTGTAACTATATCCCCCCCCCCCCCCCCCCCCAGCAAAACGAGTCTCAGGCGCGAGGTAAACATTTTAAAAAAGCACAAACATTCTCAAGCTGTGCTGAGTCACGCCGGCTCGCGTGGGAAATCAACACATTCAAGAGCAGCGGAAAAAACGCTCCGCGTAAGTTCTCAAGATGGCTCTCGGTCGCCTTGTTGTGCTTTCAGGTCTCGTCCCCCCCCGCTTGGATCTCTGCCAGTGTCATAGTAATGTGTTGGGGATGTGTCATCGTCTCATCCCAGGCAACACTTCTTTTTTTTCAGATGAATCTGCTAAGGGCTCCCTCCTTGTGCTGGATTCGCTGGAGTCACACACACACACACACACACGCACACACACACACACATACACAATCGGGAGACTGTTTATTTTTAGACGGCCCCGGGGGCTGACTTTTATTTCGAGTGATTCAATAAGTGCTGGGAAATTCAGAGACTTTGAAAACTTCTTTTCTGGGTCTGAGATGTATCGCCCTCGGAAAGGTCAGCAGAAATTAGTGGAGGAGGTGGGGAAACTTAACCTCTACACGGGTCTGACTGACACGGAGACAGAAGTGGCTTGATTGCAGCCATTGTGTACTCTTGTGTTTGATGATAATGACACTGTCGTCGTCGGCTGCATACATATTCCATGAGCTGCCTATCGTGGATTTAGAAAGACTGTTGAGATTGTCGCCGTCCCATGGCAGCACGGTGCTGCGACGGTGGCTAATGACTTTGTCGAGAGCCGACTTTTGTGGCCCATCGCCCCGACTCTCGGGCCGCTTTGAAAAGCCTCTGCAGCTGTTGCTGCTTGTGGTCTTTGTCGGCGCATTGGGGCCCCTGATAAATATTCATTGTGGTTTCATGGTTCAAACTGGTCCGCTTTGTCCGAGCGAGGTTCAGCAGTTCAGACCACACGGCGTTCAACGGATCGCCGCTGCTGTTCAACACAAACTCGCCGTCCTCCCATCGGGAGCCTTCCGTGGACGAGTTCCGATATTCGTCGGCCAGTGGGAAATTAGGCTGAAAATCGGGTGGTGTTGAGAACTAGGCGTCGGAGAAGAAGATCAACCGCACGTTCCTGTCCGTGCATAAAGCGTGAGCTGCGAGTTAGTTGGTTAGCCTAGCTTAGCATTAAAAACTGGAACAATGAGTACTGTGATTTGAGAGGCTGCAGCAGGAGAGTGAAGGTCTTAGCCAGGAAACAGAAAGGAGAATATGAAATCACATTGGGAAAACAAATTGTAAAAAAGGAATTGAATGCACTTCTTTGATCTCAGACTTTTAAAACAAAGGCCTGATCAACATGCTAAGATGACTGTGACATCACTATTTGCCGAAATCCTACTAATGTCTACATTGCAATCACTGAAAACCATGGGAACAAAAGATTGCAGCATGATTTCACGCTCTAAACGTCATGCGAACCCCAGTGTCAACATCACCTGCATCCCTGGCTGTTTGCAGAGCATCGTCACATCTCCCCGAAACACGTGCGGGGGGCGGGAACATCCGCACATATGCAGTTCGCACTGTGCGCGCAGGACGACTGCACAGTGGCCTTCCAGAAACGCCGAGGTGCAGAACGGCAGCAGCACTTTTCGCTTTCTGCTTCCTCTGTGTTGTTCAAAGAGAATTCTTTACGCCAGCAACTAAAGATCTGCGCACGCTGTATACGCTGCATAGTAAACGTGACCCAGCAGCACGAGGCGGCACACTTCAGCACTCGTATTGATTACCGACGGAGGGATGCGGAATGCGGCATCTGTAGACGCAGTTGGGTCTTGATGAGCATTCCGCCTCGGGACATTAGCGGGGAAAATTCAGATGGATATCAAGGTTCTCCCCCTTTCTGATGCATCTCACTGGTTTATTTTAGTTTTTTTTAAACATACAAAAATTGGCAGTTCACCAAGAAAACCTGGAGTTGGGCCAAATTAGCAGGGGGGGGGGGGGGGGGGGGGCATGGTGATGACACTTTGGGGCATAGCTGTCCGTATGCTTGGTGTGTAATCAGTGTTATCTTAAATGTTCACAATGACCCGGCCAATCATTTAGTAAAATCATGTCCTTGTTAGGAAATTAAATTTTCACAAAAATTTGAAAAAAACAAACACATACAGATACAGATGCATAAATCTGTTTCAGACTGCAGTCTTACTTACTGTTATCACATAATGTAACTGAGTTTTCTGAGTAACAAAGTATATTTTATATATATTATAATTTGAATATATCTTAAAGGATACTGATTTTAAAGGTTTGTATTGTTGACATGCAAAATCAACATGTTTATGTGCCCACTAGTATCCAAGTGAACTGTTCAATCACACACAGGTCATCATGTTTATGAGAGAAATATAGAGCAACCTCTTTGTTTGCCTGCATTAATCATATTGATGTACTGATTGATTTTTGAAGACGAAGGAAAACCTCGACGCTGACGTGCTCAAAAAAACCGAGACTCTAACAATCCAGTTTGAGCACAAAATCCATAACGAGACAAAATCATCGGCGAGAGCTAAAAAACAAAAACAAAAAAACCCAGGCGTAGCAGTGGTTGAAAGGATACGGTTCTCGCTGGGCCTCAAACAGAGTCAGCAGAAGATAAAAGAAGAGAAAAAAAACATGTTAAATGTTTTATGTTAAAAGAGAGTAAAAAGGCAGGAAAAGGAGTCTGATATGTTTGCAACCAAAACACACCAGCGACGCCACATGTATTTTTGTGTATTTGTGCAGCTGTTTCATGCAGACAGGAGTGAAAAATGATCAGATTCAGACTCAGTGGAGCCACTTAATGGACATAATTAACAGATTCTTGGGGAAACGAGGCAAACGACTGAGGAGGCCATTTTTACTGTACGTCATCCTGGTGTAGAGAGTTTTGTTGAGTTCTACGTATAATTTTCACAATAATAAAGTACTTAATCTTTTGGCGCAGCAGCACCAAATAATCATAAGTGTCAGGACTTAAAGAAATTGTGCAAGAAACTATGTTTATTCCTCCCAAAAGAAGAACCAAATTGCTGGGAAATGGGTTTTTTTTCTGATGAAATTACAACTTTACTCCTTTAATATCACGTCTTTTCTTTTCTCAATTACGACCGTATTCCCGAAAATGGCCTAAATAAATTTGTTGAGGTTTGTAATCTGGTGCGTAGTTGTTTTCCACACTCAGTTGTTGGTAGTTGAAATATCCAACAACTGTACTTTGATATTGAGCCGGCAGCTCAGCAATTTCCCAAAGGCATATGGCCTGATTCCTATGCAAAATAATCAGCTTCATTTTTGTGGCAATGAGCACTATGAGGAGTGATGCATCCTCTGTATCACGTTTTCTTCATAGTATGAGGATCTTTACATCGATATTCAGATTTGTACCCAAAGTAGGCAGGCTAAAGAAAACATGTTCCTTTTTATTTTCCATATCTTATTCACTTGGCACTGAGAGTGACATTCGAGTTCAGTCCAATCATTTTTCGTCATATTCTCCTTCACCTCCTGTCTATTACACCCAAACACACTTTCGTCAATGGGCTCCCGGGTGAGTCATTAGTAGGGGGAGAAAGTCATTACATGTCATCTGCATACTGAATGATGGAGCCGCCGCTGCCGCACAGTCGCCTTTGTCATTAAAACGCTCATCGCCGAGATGCACAAGTGGATTCAGCCGGATACTCGGGAATATCTTTATAGCCCAAATTAGCTGAAATTCAGTTTTGTTATTTCAAACATATCATTGGATCCGATCTGACCTGGCAGCAACGTCAAAGAGCCTCATATCATATGTAATAATATACATCTTTTCTCACCTGTTTTGGAGACCCTACCTGGGGAATTGCTGCATTTCCCCCCTGAGTACCAGTCATGTTTCCCCACTTCTTTAGTTGTCTATGGGCAAAAACCGCTGCGGGTGTCTTCGGTAAGCTGGAGTCAGATTCACGTACAGTCAGTGCTGACAAAGTCACACCGTGTACATCCGTGTGGCACCTGCAGCACATCAGAACTACACGAAGTGCAGCTCCACATTTCTTCTTGTTTGTCTCTTCCACATTCATCAGGGAGCGTCATGTTGTTGTCACAGGAGGAAAGTGCAGAGAGGATATTTTTAAAGTTCCCCTTGCATGGAGCCATTCAGCATGTTTCTACTTAGTGTTGTGTCATTTTTTATGACCCTCAAATTTATCTGGCTCATTATTTGTTGGAAAAGGACAAAGGAGTAAATATACTTCTATTTACCACATGACCAAGAAAAGCAAACTTTTAAGCTGCTTTCAGACATGAAATCTGAAAAAACTGTCCGGGAAATCGGGGCCAGACATTTTTCTTTATATGTTAAACGAAGCAAGACACATTTATTTATTTATGGTACGTTTCATGATTTTGGGGGTGGGGGGGGGGGGGGGGGGGGGGGGGGGGGGGGGGGGGGGGGTGCATACCTCTTCTTAAAGTTTCTTTATTTAGACATCCTCCTGTTAGTGTAGGACTCAGTGTAGCCTAGATGCTATCGGTGATGCTTCAGCGCGGAGGTGATTGAGAGAAACACACCAGGCCCACGTCTGTGCCGTTCTCCCCGAGCTCCTCCCACATGCCGAGATGTGAAGGCCGGGGACACTGAGCCGCCCGCAGCTCTGTCATACGTATTCTTGGGTTACGGCTACGAAGGGGGAACCCGGGCCTAAATCCGCGAGGCAAAGCGGGGAATCGGCACGCGGCGACTCCCCGCGCCACAGCGCCGACAGTGTCACTAAAGCAGAGATCCCTAACTCTGCGTGATCTACGTGATGAGCGGGGGATTGTAAAACACTGCGGAGTGGCGAGGCAAGGCCCACGCCGTCTGTCATCTGCTGCCCCAACAGTTCCTTGATCCTTACGTGACCTCTCGGACACCCTGTCCTCCTCCTCGGGCCCTCCTCCTCCTCCTCCTCCTCCGCCGCCGCCGCGGCGGGTCACCCACGTGACGGTTCCCCCGGCGCTCTATCGGCATTAATAATGCAACCTGACAGATATTGTACGAGGCTGAGCACGAGGTGTCACTCGCGGCAGCAAACAAGTGCGGAAACGGATGATGTGATAAGGCGAGAGAGAGATGGAGAGAGAGAGAGAGAGAGATGGAGACGGAGGGAAGGAGGATCAAAGGTTTAGCGGTTCACTTCACCTCGAGTTATTTTAGCATTTGACAGATACAGAGCCCCATAATCTCCTCGGCGGTGGGGAGATTTCATGTGTCGCCGTTTTCCTCCAGTGCGTAAAACAAATTTCTTTCCCACAGATAGCCTACTTTCATTTTTAAGTCGTCTTTATCGGGGGGGGGGGGGGGGGGGGGGGGGGGGGGGTTGATTGCGAGACATGACGGTGCATTTCGTTGGCGGGAGGGTGAGAAATAGTTGTCACACCCAGAGACGACAGTTGACAAAACAAGCACAGAAGGTGCTTCCCTCAGAGCGACGCTCCGCTCGCAAGAACCCTTGCGCCGCGTACCGCTCTTCCGAGGATGTGAGCGTTCACCCAAGTCTTGTTGTGTCAACACGTGGTCTGCCTTTTGCAGAGTACATGTCCTACAGTGGTGCGCTTCAAGGCAGTGAAGGTGTTCCGTCATCACGGGTGCCATTTTTATATCGTCTCATTTAAAGTCTTTGCTTTGACATTGATAAATTCCCAGACATGATGTTAGAAATAACAGTAATAGCTACTTCTGAGCCTTAGGCTACATCCATACTACTACCTTTTGGCTTTAAAACAGCGTTTTCAAACACCCGTCCACACTAACCCCCCTCGAAAAAACCTGTCGCGTGACCATTCATGCACACTGAGCACGTGCGCACCGGAGTGAGCGGGAGGCACATTGTCTTCTCTGCAGTCGGTCACTTAGTTACAGAATAAAAACTTCGAACGGGAAACAACTGAAAGAGCAGGGATGGTTGGAACTAGTACGTAAAGTCCGTATATACGACGTAGAGGCGTAAACGTAGCAGGAGTGGTGCGTTTTTAAAACCTTAGCAATGTGGATGCGGCCTTATTTTCGTGACAGCATTCGTTCTATTAGAGTAGGAGTCATATTTTCCACATGACTGATGTTTTATTTTGAGGGGGGGGGGGCAACTAACAACGCCGCTCTCTGAACTCTGCAACTGAGATGGCACTTTTTTCTCTCCCCGTGTCTATTTTGGCACGTTGTTTGTTTTGTTTCACGCGGGAGTAGCTTCTCCCCGGCTCATGCATAACGCGCTATAGGGCTGCGTGCGTTGTTCGTTGATCTGAGAGGAGAGGAAGACTCCGTAGTCCTCTTCTGTGCCGCGGAAAAAAAGAAAACGCGCGTGCCGTCAAACTGTCAAACCCTGTTCCTCAAGGCTCGTGACGGGTCCGCCGTGCCAGGTTCTCCCTCGCCTTCATGTCTGTGGTGTGTGTGTGTGTGTGTGTGTGCGCGCGTGTGTGTGCGCGCACGCGCGTCTACACACACCTACGGCCTACGCTTGTGTACTGTACTCCTGTTTGCGTATCCCGTGAGTGCGTCCACATCCGTCAGCGGACCCGATGAATGGAAATACGCCGGGGCCGAAGAGGAAGAGGAAGACGGAGAGCGAAAGTGCTTCCACTTCGCGAAGCGCGCTGGGGGCTTCGTTGCACCGGCGGGGCCCTTTGAGGGCTTCGCTCGGGACCAGAATCATGCAGCTGTGCCGCCGCAATTGCTGGCCGGCGGGAGCGAGCCAGTGGGCCTGGTGCAGAATAGGTAGAATTAGCAGCAATTACCACCTGCCGCAATCGTAATCGCCTGAGAAGAAAGCGCAGGCGTCAGCCCCTTCGTCGAGCACATCCTCCCGCCTCCTCTTTGATTCTGAATTATTTAGCCATCGAGTGAACTCCTTAAAGTGCGCGGCTGTCAGCAAACATTGAGGCCGCCTTAATTGTACTTTACTGTTGTGCTGCAAAGGCCGTGCAATTAAAAGGGAGACGAGACGAGGGGGGCCGGGCGATGAGGTGTCTGTTTACAGACGCGGGAGGGTGGAAGCCTTTTCTTTTCTTTTTTTTCTTCTTCTTTTTAATGGAGACAACAGCCCGGAGCCAATTAAACGGAGCTGCTGAGCATTCGGTCGCCCCGTCTCCAAGACGGGCCGTTAACATTTACTTTATATCTTCTGCACGGCTCTTCCATGATGCTTTTTTGAATTGACACTGGCGAAAAATGTGAGATTTGTCATTCCCTCAGTAGTATCAGGGTTGCTGCTGTTTTGGGACTCGAGATTTATTGAGATTCAACCCTTAAAGTGGAGGCTCGCCACAGCCCTTTCTCCACAAGAGGCTTCTTTTATATGCACATTTTTTAAAAAAAATCGAGGAAAATCAATTGAACTGAATGCTTCTGCTTTTGTACTGAATCCATGAATATACAAAGATGCCCACGATGCACTGCGCTCAAACTTCCGAACTTATCGTCAGCCAGTATTTGTGGGTCATGTTTGTTGTCTCCGTCGACCTGTGTTGAACTGTTTTACGTGACCCTCACTGGGAAGAGGCCTTAATCTGCTGAATCATATTCTCCCACGCCTGCCGCTCGGCCTGTGCTTCAACACCAGGGCTGAGGCATCTAAAGAAATATGACACAGAGCATTGAATTTTAAGTCAAACCGCATGAGAAACACCGAGAGTGGCAATGTCCTCCGCAAAGAGCCAGGCGATTTTCATGAGCCGTACCACTCCTCTGCAGGGGACGAGGCCGCTTTCAGATATGAACTTTTCCAGTGTCTGCTGATCACGTATGAAGAGCACACGCAGGGGATTGTTCGCGTCGGACCAATTCACGGCAGCGGCGCAGTTCTTCTCACGCGCGGCCCCTCGGGAAAAGTTCAGGAGATTGTCCGGAACCGCCGTGCCGGTCTGAACGTAGCTGTATGAGGAAACTGGGTCGGAAGGATGCGCCCAGCAGCGGCGAGGAGGGGAATGATGACCTCACGGGGTCTGGCTATGGCGCAGCAGGGCAAAGGCGGTCGTCCACCAATCAGAAGGTCGGCGGATCGATTCCCTCCTTCCCCCGGTCCGCATGCCCAAGTGTTCCATTCGTTGCCTCTGGCGGCTCTTCCGGCAGTGTGTGTGCAATGTGACAGAGAAAGCGTGGCGCATAGCAGCGCTGTATGAATGTGTGCATGAAGCATCTTAGTGGTCGATGGGACTAGAAAAAAAGCGCTGAATGAACGCAGTTTATTTACCACTTGCTGAAAGGAGAAACCGTTGAAATACCTAACAGTATTTTCCTGAAGTGGAACCATCCAAGGCCATTTCTCCCCAAACAATATTCTTCAGAGCACTGTGATGAACACGGCAGCAAAGATCTAGATCTAACCATCCACGTTGACGCGGCACAAACATCCAGGACGAGCTCTGATATATTCATTTGAATGTACCTTAACGTGTAATGGTGTTCGTTTGACTGATTGGTTCCAGCGGCGGTCGCAATTACCGAATGTCCTCAGCCAGAAGCCTTTGCGTCTGACACGTGGGCGAGGGGACGGCCTTTGTCTCAATTAGCCCTCCGCCTTATCTCCTCTGCCTTTTTTTTCCCCGCGCCTCACACCTCAGTGGCGCTGGCAAGGATGTTTGTGCTCCGCCGTACGCCGCGGCACTATCGGCTCCATCCGTGGCGTGTCTTTGAAGATTAGTCACCGAGCCACAGAGAAGCTTCAGAATTGTTGCGGATTCTTTGAAGTTTGCTGTGCAAGTTTTTTTCCTTTTTTTTTTTTTTTTTTTAACCACCCTGTCAATGAATTACCCAAAGTTTCTGCCGCTACCTTTGAACATGTAGCCAGGCAATGAGAGGGGGGGGGGGGGGGGATGTCACAGGCATAAACACAGCATGATGGAGATTTGTATCATCAAAGTCCATGTGAGAGGTGTTTCAAACTGATGTACTCGGTGCACATACCCCACAGGTCCCTTCACACAGACCTGTCAGTGTTGTTTTCACTGCTCCGTGTCCCTTTCTTTGCTGCATGAGAAGGCAACTGCGGAGATACTTTCCTGTTGTGTACTGTATATAGTCATGTTTACATATTCAGGGTTTTTTTCTTCTAGTTGACCTATTTGACCAACGATTGATTTGAAACGTTTCCAACAGTGCAAAATAGCTGAAGAAAATCCACCGCTTCCGAGTTGACTCGAATAAACTCCTCATCCATTTTGCGCTTGGCAGGCGAAGTGATTATGAATAAAAATGAAACCGACATCGGGAACAGCAAAGGCAGGAAAAAAAACCTGGCCACGGATGCCCGATGGCCACAAAGCGGCGGCCAAAAATATTCTTGGCCAGCCCCGCGCGTGTCGGCCGAGCCTCCCTGGCTGCTTACCTCACTTTGGAATCAATGAATTTTTTCCCGCTGATTGTGTCGCCCGCCGTGCGAACGCATATGGTCGAGGCCGACGGCACTTCACAGCGGACAAAGCGCGCGGGACTTTGCCCCCGCGCGGCGACGCGCCGCAGCACCAGCAGACACATGTACACAGACCCAGGGAGGGCGACCGACAAGCCTGTTCCCATAGAACAGTTTCGGCGCCAGGAAGTGGCACGGGGGCGAAGGCGGCCGCCGCTGCTGGGCGAGGCCTCTGCTGACACGAGGGGTCATTTCAAGGCCACAGATGGCCGACCGGCACCTCTGCGCCGCGCCCGACGTCTTTCCCCAACAACCTCCTGCCATTTGGACTCCAAAGCAGGACACGGAGCGCTCGTGCGCGCGTCCCACAGTAGGCGCGCGCATCAAATAGGGAAAACGCCGCTTATTTTGATGACATTGTGCAGATGATGTTCTTAATTTTCTGCATTGCAATTCCACAAACGAAAAAAGCTGTGAATTGCAGGGTCATTTATATTCCACCGAGCTGTTGCCAAAGCCTTTGAAGCCCAAAAATTGCCTGTCATCCGTTTTACAATACGGGCTATTGAGCGCAGTGTGGCTCACCGAGGCGGCCATAAATAAGAAATATCCCTCTGCAAACTATTAATTGTGAGGAGCCGAGAACGAGATTAAATGAAATGTCCACTATACTCTGACAAAACGCCGCGCTGTTTGTGCTACACGGCTGTTTTTTCAGACACACCGACGCCCGCGTGCGTTTCCATTCCGGGCGGACACGTTTTAAAGAGTGCGTTTACGCCTCCAATGAAGACGTTGGACTGTGTTTTTGCCTCTCCTGCAGAGCAAATGTTAATAAATGCTAATTTGCCCCCATTAAAGTCGCAGCTGCGACTCGGCGCACTAATGATGACACATCCGGATTTAATGGGGAGAGCGGGACGGTCAACGGCCGAATGCATTCGACCCGCCGCATTACCGCGTACCTTTACAATGTTCTGGCATGTATACAAACATGTTGGGTTTTCGGTTGCGCTAGTTCTTGCTTTTCCCTGCGGAGCTTTATGGCGTCATTTGGGTTTCACGGCGCACGGCTTTACAGTTTTGGTTTACTGTACTTGAGACTGATATTTTAAATATATATATATCACGTCACTGGTTATAGCGATACTTTTGATATCAACAGCCACGTGTGTCTCTAGAAACCGTATATAATATACAGACGGATGATTTAGTAGCTGAACATAAGGTTGTAATGGTCGGGGCTGCGGCCGTACACCCGATATCTTAAAGCAAATGCAAATTAGCATGAAGGTTTACATAACGCAGTGTGGGGGAGTTTACCAGGCGTTAACCATGGAAACGTTCAGTTAATGTTTATTTACTTTTTATTCCCACGAGAATGCAGTTAAGTACACTTTGCTCTGTTTAATTTTAGGGGGGGGGGGATCATTTTGCATTTAAAACATCTGTACATGAAACATGATGCGTCGCTACGGTGACGAAGGAGTTGGCCCGCTGCCACTTGACCTCGGCTATGATTTCAACTTCCGTTCTGCGGCGCGTGTCAAACTAAAGGATTTCAGCATGTTGCCCACCACTGTCAGTGTGTACTTGTGTTTCATCCACACTCACGTACAAGAAAGAAGAGATTTTCCTGCTCATAAACACCCTGATTGCATTCGGTAACTCGGAGACAGATGCAATTTGTCTGCCTCCCTGTTTTCAGACGATGGGTACTTCTCCCCTCGCGCTGCGGAGAGAAAGCTTTTAAACATCCCGTGGAGCCGCGATCCTCGGCCGAGAGGAAGCTTTCAAAATAATCGCGCCGAGCGGGTTCTACATCATAAACCCCCCCCCGGTTTGCAATCCTTACCCCAAAAAAGAAAAAAAATCTAATTGGATTAAGAGCAGACGGAGATGGATGTATTCTGCACTCGACGGCTCGCTGTGTTTGACCAGATTAGTTTCAACGCCGTGCAGCTGCATACTACCCTAGAAAAGAAATGTAATCTTGTCATTGCAGTTGAAGTGTTGAATGTCCATCAAAAACCAGCAAGCCCCCCCCCCCCCCCCCCCCCCCCCCCCCTCGGGGCAATAACACATTTTACACTCGTACATCATGCCGTGTCGGCAGGAGATTTCCTCCCACCCGCACATCCTTTCCCCGCCGCAGGTGAATGAGGGACAAAAGAGAAATGGCTTCATTTGCATCTCGGCTAATTGCTCCGGGCTTTTAAATAGTCAATGAATTTTTGTCGGAGAGCAAACGGTTGCAGCTGCAGAGCAAAAGGGAAAAAGGAGGGAAAGGCCCTGCTGAGAAAGACCCGGCTAAAAAAGCGTTGACAGGAATATGAAATATACAGAGTGAGTACACTTTCATGTTTTTTACATGTATGTTAAGGTGGTTCAAAACTAAAAGTGTCATGAGTTTGAGCAAAGACAGGTTCAGGTGAGCCTCAGTTCTCTTGGGGGGTTCTTCCAGTAACCTCCTCTGTAAACTGTTTTAAAGGAAACAAATTACGCTCATATTCAGGTTCATCATTTTAATTTGGGTTATTACTTCATCATTCGTTCCACCCATTTGCACACTTTCATTACTGCACTTCTTCTGTCACATTCAAACACATCCATGCGCTGCCGGGAGAGCCACCCGCCATCTAGGGGAAGCGGGGATTGAACCCTCGGGTGAGTGGACGACCGACTCCACCTCCTGAGCCACAGCCGGCCATATCAAAATCGACCTCACCTACCCTTCACGTCGATGGAGGTCGACACCTCGTCCGGTTTTTGACAGACGCCAGGACAAGCTGCACAGATCAGATTGAGCCGGTGAAGAAGTCGGACGCAGGAATGGGCTTTGAGCCTCCAGTCAATTCTTTTTTTTTCTTTTCTTTTTTTAAGGAAACACCCTGTGCAGACTCGAACACCACGTCGCTTCATGGTTGTCAGAAGTCAACCGGTCAGAGGGAGTAGCGCAAAAATCCGATCACAATCACCGAATGGGCAGGTCAATGAAAATCGGGCAGACGAAATGTAGACCATGGTGTCGTGTCTCGTGTGTTCTCTCCCTATAGATAGATAGATAGATATCAGAAGACTCTGCACACAGAGTTCCATGGCTGAGGGAAGTCCACTCACACCGTTATCAGTCAGAAACAAAAGGCCCCGGCCCTCGAGAGGATTTTTTTTTAATATACAACCCGAGTATTCTTAAGAATAAATAGTAATGGTCATGAGTATTAAATGCTGTATAAATGTCCCACCCACTGTAATTTATTCATGCTTTTAACCCTCGGCTGAAAAGAAATAGTTGAGTTGTTTTTCTTTTCCTTTCACGGAGCACATTTGCTCTCGCCGAGTTGAATTCCCGCCCAACGCTGTGAGCCTTGACTCGTGAAGGCAACTGATTAAAAGGGTGGAGATAAGTGGAATGTACTATATTATATATATATATATATATTATATATATTATATATATTATATATATATATGTCATTGGGTTTACGATATGCCATTTTGCCTTTGCTATTAAATCCAATTCAAAGTGTTTTTTTTGCCATGAAAATCGGACCAAATGCTGCGGCTGCAGGTTTGTCCTTGTGGGCCGGAACGTCGTCGGTGTCTGGTCATGCACGGATTCATGGCAGGGTGCTCGGCAGCAATGCTCTGCAGCCTATAATGACGCAAATAGAGACATTGATTTACACACAGCGGGATTCCTTTCTTTCTTTTCTTCCCCCCCCCCCGAGTTGTTGCCGTTGCTCTCGCGGCCAGAGAGACACGTCTCGAGACACGGCGCAAATGGAAGGAATTCCGCGAAGCAATTATTCCACCTCTGCAGTACATGGCAGCAACACCAATGGGGGAAAGGTGTATCAGGCTATACCTTCCCCGTTGTTCTGTCTGAGCGAGCGGCGTGTGCAGCCTCTTCCCCCTCAGCCCGTCAAGCTGCCTTGGCAACAAACAGAGCCGAGTGGCCGAGGCGCGGCGGAGGAGGAATGGTGGAGTGGCCTGGAAATTACGAAAAGGGAATCAATTCGACGAGTTCCCCTCCCTCCGAGGGAAATGTCTGTAAATCAGGCAGACGGCCAGACACAGAACAACAACCTTTTAAGAGGCTGTCTACAAAGGCACCACACATAACCGAGCGAGGGAGAACTCCTCTGCTGCCTCGAAACCCCTTCTTGTTTTACACTTTGCCACTACATCCCGACTCAGCAGTGCTGATAACCACATGACCCTGGCGCTTTTTTCCCGCTGAACTTGTCCGTACGTCTTTATTACGGCCATGAGATTGGGGCCCGTGCCGCGGGCGAGGCACGCCAGGACTTTCCGTGTGATGCCAGAGCAGCGAAGCGTTTCATCTCAAACGGAGACGCGCAGCTTTTGAAAGAAATGTGACACCTATTCTGACACGACCACGCTGGCATGAAAGTGAAAATGACGACTGTCTTCTGCGCGTCACTGACAAAGAACTGCAGAAGCTGTAATCGCTTCTTTCGAAAGATCAGGTTTTGAACATCAGGTCATCATTTTCCCCCCCCAAAAAGCAGTTTGCAGGCGGCGTCTTCTGGAACGAGGCGTCAAGTCCTCTGAACAATCATTTTGCAAAGTACACCACGGGCTCCTATCGCTTCCTGTGTTGTTCTCCCACGTTCCCCCTCATGACGCTATCACCTCACGGGATGTGGGGCTTAATGGAGGGTTGTAAATAAACCAAAAGGCGAGGTCAGCAAGAACACCTGATGGAATAAATTAGTGTCCCGCACCAAAGGCAAATAACCGAGGAGACAACATGAAATATCACAGGAAAGAGAGCGGTAAAAAGGGGGCTCCATGGCCGTTGCCCGCTCCCGATTTATCTGCCAGGAGAGGCAATCTAACACTCCTCCGCTGATTTGTCGTGTTGCCTGTGACCTGTCAATACAGGGGGGGGGGGGGGGGGGGGGGGGGGGGGGGGGGGGGGGGGGGGGGGGGGGGGGGGGGGCGGGTGTCAGAGTGTGGGTTTAAACTACCATTAGGTGCTCATTGTGGAGCTCATTTCCGTGAGCACACGTATGTGTGAGTGCCTGCGCCACATTCAAGATAGATAGGTCACATGATTCAAGGTCACATGAGAGACGGCGAGCGGTGATTTATCCCCACGCACAAACACGTCCCCCCCCCCCCCCCCCCCCCCCCCCCCCCCCCCCCCCCCCCACGTGCGGCAACAACACACACCGGTGCACCTGTAGGTGGGTGTTGAATAATTACGGGTGAAGTGAATAGCATCAGACTTCTTGGGGTGATGTAAAGCTTGAAGAAAAAAACAAACAGATGCTGTGGAGTGGAATAAAATGTGTTCATCCATGAGTGTGCAGCTGAATGTCTTGCATGATCACAGTGGCGGTTACAGTGGCAGCCTGACAGAGGATCTCCGGCCCCCCGTAAATCAAATGGCTGCCGCCGCATTACTGGCCGACCGGTCGGTTTCCTCCTCCATCTCTGCCGCGGGCACAGAACAAGTGACTTTATGCGACGACATGATGTAGCCATCGCTCGGTTTGCGGATCGCGCCCTCTCGCTGTGTTTCAGACGTAATCTCATGCCATGCTGTAATTAGCCGAACGAGCCCCGTCACAGTATACCCCTTCACAGCGAAACTGCATCATGTAATTATGGATATACTGAGGCCACACAGTGTCAGCAGCCTCTTGCAAACGAAAAGTTAAGCTGCATAAGGGAGAAAAGGAAAGACTTCCAGTGAGAAAAAAAGTGCGTGCGCGCACACACTATTCCAACAACATCAGTGTTACCTTGGTTACTAATCCTGTTTACTGAGGATTTATTCAGGTTCTTCGTCTCAAAGCAGTTGTTATCACCGCGTGTCAGGGACAGAGACTCGGAAGAGGCAAATATTGAATATTCAGTGTTTCCTTCACAATATATGTGTTTAATGCATTAAGTGTAATCCATTCGTGGATATAAAACGGTAATGATAACCTGCATTTTCTGCCTTATATTATGATAACAATGATCACATGTGGATATTGAGTTGTTCAACAGTGCATCCTTCCCTTGGGTAGATCCTCTCCCCGCATCGTCTTTCAAACTAACAAATAAAAGATCACAAAATCTGAAAGTCACTCAAGTGCGCTGTTAACTTGACAGAACAAAGAAAAATCTGAATAAAACTGTGAATTACAGTATCACAGCAACAATATGGGTATTAAGCTTTCCCACTGGATTTGGTTTCTGACGACACACAGAAAACTCTTGTGACATATTGTTGCCCATATTCTCCCACTCAGCCGCTCAGTGGTAGAGTGAGATGAATGTGTATTTCCATCAATATTGATTGGTTTTAATCTTGTGTTTTAAGGAGCCCCAAAGTGTTTGATGAGACATTGTTCAATTTAGTGCTTAATATTTGAATAAGTAGAAAAATTTCACATGAATGAACCAGAAAATTGTGAAATTATTTCAGAAAATATTTACATATTAATATGAAATGGTATTGCATCACTTTTATTGAAGAGTAGTGATTTCATTAAAAGGATTTTTTTTTTAATGGCATTTTTTCTATCAGTGACAAGCTACCACCTTGTTTAGCCTCTGAGTTTATCAACTTAGCGGCCAGGCTAACTAGCTAGCTCCTGTTGGCTAGACAACCACATAGAAAGACAAAAGGGTACATTGAGAAACACCCTTTGAAATCACAACACTGTTGCAGTAACTCTGAATTAACCCAAACTAACAAAACACTTTAGCTAGTTACTATCTAAGTATCTAGCAACTGTTTTAAATGTTATAACGGTCATACAAGAGTTGGTTGCCCTCCAACTAAGTTTATATTTAAGCAACAGATAGTTGCTTAGCTAAGAATTGCTATATTGTTGTCACACTGGCTCACAGCAGCTGACATGCTAAGAGTCATACGGTAGCAGTTTTCCACATGCTACCACCAGTAACGGCTAATGTTCGCTAAGCTAAAGTTCAAGAGAGTTGATGGCAGCAGTAAAATGGTTGATTCAAAGTTATCCTGGCAGATTTGGGATTTTGAAGATTTTCATCAAAGACATGCTACAGATGTGAGGAGCTAAAAGAGTCTTTTTCTGTGGTTTCAATAGCCAACGGCGTCTAGCTAGCAAGATGGTGGGTGGTCGGTAGGCCTGCTGGGTGACAGGCAGTCTGCGGTATCAGGAGAGAACGATAAAATACCATTTCATCAAAATCGTTTGGTTCAATTGATTAAATTATTCAATGGTTTCACTATAGCAATTTGATTAACACTTTGGGGTTCTGTAGTGTTTTCCTTAGGAGCAGAGCTATCTGGAGTTGGCCTTTCCAAAAACCTATAAAGTCCTACCCCCCCCCCCCCCCCCCCCCCCCCCCCCCCCCCCCCCCCCCCCCTGTGTGTGTCCCAGGAGGGCAAGTGGAGGAGAATGACTGGTAAACTCCAGACGAGCAACGTGACCAACAAGAATGACCCGCGCTCCCTCAACTCCAGAGTCTTTATTGGCAACCTCAACACGGCCATCGTCAAGAAGACCGACATAGAGGTCCTCTTCGCCAAGTACGGCAAGATAGTGGGCTGTTCCGTGCACAAGGGCTACGCCTTCGTACAGTACGTGAACGAGAGGAACGCCCGGGCAGCTGTGGCGGGAGAAAATGCCCGCGTCATCGCTGGACAGCCTCTTGGTGAGTTTTTCTCCTTTTTATTTTGTCCGCGAAAAAAAGTTGTGTATTGCTGTCATTGCAGTTGCCATTAGGAACTCGTGAAGAGCGAGTAAAGAGACAAAATACTGCACTTCACACCAAAAACTTTCCCCTTGAAAAACAGAATGTTTCATTAAAGCCGGGGTTTTTTTGCTAGAGGAATGGATTGTCTCTCCTGGGTACACAGAATGCCTTGGGCATCTCTCAGACTTTCAGTTTTGAACCTCCCTCGGCTGCTATAGCGCTGAAGTGTCTGTGTTTGTTGTCGCGCCGTTGCCGAGAAAAAAATCCCCGCTGTAGCTGTTTACTGATCCACTGGTGAATGTAAGCACAGTTTGATGTTAACGTTTACCCGGCAGCAACTTGCTGAGAGTACCTCAAAGTTCTCGTGACACATTGGAGCGGAGCGGAATATGTTACTGGGCGCAGCTACCAAATTTGTGAGAGTGGAAGATGTGATTCATATGGAACCTTTCTAGACAATTTGAGGTAATTGAGAAAGAGCCCTTGAGCCCCTGGAGCAAACAAAGCCGCCTTATAGGTTTGAATGTAGAATCAGTTCCGTATATGAAGGAGATCGTCTGAACCGTAGAAGTGACCTGCAAACATGCCGCATAGCATGTTCCAAGTGCTTCCAAACGGTCATGACTTGATAATGCTGCGTGTGGGCACGTTTGGCGTTTTCAACTGGGTTGAGTGTAAAGAGCGCAAATATCACAGAATGTCAGTACGATGGGGAATTTAAGATACGATCATGAGATCGTCACAGAGAGCAGTGTATGACGGGAGAGCAGTGAGAAACTGCAATGGAGTATTATGTAAATGTCGAGCGTGACATATGGATTCTTCGGCTTCTGCCCAGCGGGGATTTGTCAGCGACAATAATATCGCGCTCCCTATGCAAACATGTGACGACTCGGGGCCCATATAGGTGAATGAACTTGCGTGGAGGTTGAGCTGAAGTGGACTACGATTTAGTTTGGTGTTCGAGCTGGAGAACACATGGGCCAAGATCTGCACCATGATGGAGAATTCATTTTTTTTTTAAATGAGGAAGAGAATAGCGTTTCCCTTGAGGGGAACATATGCAGTGCGGTCAGAAACTGCAATGGACCCTTATGTGAATATTTATAGCTTGATATTTGGCATCTTGGCTCTGACCTTATCACTCTCGAAAAGGATAAATCAAGCTCAGCAGAGGAGAGATTGGGCAAAGGTGAAAGAGTCCAGGTGGACGCTGGGTTGAAGATGCTGCTGTAGCATGTTTGGCGGTGTTTCAACCGGGGGAACATGGGAGTCAAGCTCTGCACAGTGGTGACTGGAGAGTGACAATCATAACATTCTCGCCTAAGGAGACATGGAATACATTATTATAGGCCTGTATTTAATTGTGGCATCCCGGCTTTGACCTCGTCACTATACCCACAAGGAAACACCACGTTTGCCCCTGCTGGGATTGGGACTAACAATAATAATTATGTCCTGGAAGGATGGATGTGAAATGTGTGTAGTGTTTCCTCCAGGGACCATGGGAGTCGGAAGAAAAGAAGGCATATATCACTGGGTTTGAATGGATTTTTTCATCTCATCCAAATTGCACGAGGTGATCAAAAAGAGCAGTGTGTGATGGAAGGAACCAAAGTGGATTGTTATGTTAATGCTGAATATGAGCGTTGAGTTTTGCCTGTAGACTCTGGGTCTACTGGTGGATGCTGAGGCGAAGGTGCAGCCTTTTCGACAAGGGAACACGGGGGCCAAGCTCTGCACTGTTGGATTTTTCGCACAGTGTGATTACATACAAATTCAATACAAAGACGGAAGATTTGAATAATGCAAATAACTCAAAGACGCCAGCATTAGAACAAACTTCCTCAGCTCAGAATCTAAGGGAACATTGCTACAGGAATGGGATTATTATGTACATGTATAATGTTTACAGGGCTGATGTTTGGCATCTAGGCTCTGACCTCAACACTCCCCACATGGATAAATCAAGCTCAGCGCCGCGGGGAGCGGAGTGATGATAATAATGTGGAACATAAACTCCGAGGCTGTGGGAGGTCGATGGAGTCGAGGTGGAGGGAAGAAATGTGTTTACTGTTTCAAGCCAGAGAAAAATGGACCGGGAAGTCAGGAGTGCAAACATTATAATGTAAAGCCAGTAACTGAAAATCAGTATTATATGAATGTTATATGTCTTGGCATCTGGCATGTAGGCTTTGACCTCAACACACTACACAGTGACACGCCAAGTTCACCGTTGGGTAGTGATCATAGATATATATACAGTGAACCACCACTGCAAAATTGTCAATTACACGACTCTTTAATTTGAAACTACGGATACTGGAATAAAAGGGAAAGCAGAGAGAGAACGGTAGATTTATAGCTAAACTCACCATCAAACATTAAGTTTACAAGAAGAACCCCTGATTTGATCGGCAGTCAGGACTCCTTGGTTTTCCTTCTCCTTCGAGTACTTCTTGCAAAGCGTTGACGTTGGCTGTCGTCATCGGTATCATCGCGCTGCGACGTGAATCGCTCTCCACAAAGACGCAAACCGAGCGCGAAGCACGTCTCTGAAGAATGGCGCTTCTCCATGGTCGGGGCAAAGTTAATTTCCTGCAGGTGTCCAACTCCGGAGCGGGCAAAACACCCGCCAGACTTGACTATTCCCCGCACCATGTTTCACTGTCAGTTTAATACACTGCGGTATCGTTCCCTCTCCTGTTCGCCTCCTTACATACACCCTTCTGTTATGCCAATAAATCTCATACACCGCTTCTGCACTGCGGAAACTGCGACTCGATCCCTGGGACCACTACAAGAGAGCCTTTCTTTTGACAGTACTTTTGCTGATTTGATTGATTCATGCGTTTCTTTATTTGGCGAGAATCTGCGTCGGTGATGAAGCTGCTTTCTTTTTCTGTCTCTCGGGGAGCTGAGCTTCGTTATTGATCTTCACACTGAAGGTGTGGCTGCTTTTTGTTCTGCCCGATCGTGCTTTGGATGCAACCGATACAGTTTCTGCAGTTTTGGAGTTCCACGCACTGCCCCATTTATAAACTTAAAGTCTAGTCATGTTTTCATGCTGAGAAAACCCCAATGTGCTCAGAATAACAATTTGATTCTGACACTTTCACTTAGTTCTGATGCGCCCCCCCCCCCCCCCCCCCCCCCACTATCTCGATGCTACTTAGTAAGCAATGATCTACAGGAAACATGCTTCCTGCAGATTATTGCTTACTAAGTAGCAGCTTAGGCACAGCCTTATTTATTATGGATGAACACTGGCCGCGAAGTTCAGTTACTTCAACGAGCCTCCGATGGATCAAATCCACCTGAGTGTCGTCTGAATGCATGCTGCAGTGGGAGGAATACATCACGAGGAAATCTGACCTTTTGCCTCGAATTGGATTGCTGATCTAGAAATAATGCAGAATCTTTAATGCTGCGTCTTCATTTTTCAAGGCATAACTTCCTTTTTGTTTTTGTTTCTGAATCCTCAAACCTTCTGATTATATGCAGGTTTATCTGGGAATATTAGATATGATCAATGTGGTCCCAAGACAAGCAGATTTCATGATCTGATCTGCCAAAAAAATGTTATAAAAATGGAAGATCTTTTTTTCATCCTCGTCTTAATATGTCTTGATAAAAAACAAAACAACGAGATCAAGTAATGATAATCTCTCTTTGCCTGATTAATGGTGGCTAATGGCTTTTTTGCTCATTGGGGCTTTCATTAGTTAGATTTTTTGGAATTATAGACGTGATATTTGCAGCAGACAAATAATCAGTTTTTAACACAGTCACAACCTTGTCCATCATCTCTCAAAGCTAAAAATGATCACTGAGCACTCTACCATATCCATAATAATAGTATTAGTGATTTATTTGCGACATTTCCGCTTATTATTTGACTCTCTTCGCACGTGCGTGCCGGCTTTTTGCTAAGAAAGACGACGTAATTGAAAGTATTTTCATGACTCCCGTTCTCATTTCGGTACATCTTTAATTGACAATTAAGGACGACCTCAATCTCGTGCTCCCAAGCTGATGCTTTTTATATTAACGCGGCGGAGAAATGAATCAGCCACATAATGATTTGGAGTTGAGGAATGACCTCCGCAAAGGATCCCTTTCGCAAAACATTTCATTAAAGTGTTATTAGCCGCAGGCTGACTGCACCTCAATTTCATTTCCAAGTCACATCTGGAGAGGTGAGCTAATCTTGCCGTGTTACTGGAGGAATTGTACTCTGTGTATGTTGATATTCCAACAATCATCGCCTCTGTTTACTGAAATCCTCCACCGCCGCCCCCACGCGAAGAGAAGCACGGCGCGTTGCGGAGGCAGCCTTCCCAAAAGCTTGCTTCACTGCTGGCATTGGTCACTGGAAAAGAGGTCAGTGGAATAATCGCATCATTCTGCGCCTGCACAGATCCAATTCAGCGGCTCTGGTGATGACTAATCTGTGCACTCGATGATACGCAAGGGTCAGAGGTCACAGCCCGCCGCCACTACAGGAGCTGAGACTGTCACTGTTTGGGTGTGTGTGTGTGTGTGTGTGTGTGTGTGTGTGTGTGGATGAAGCACAGCTGATGAACGAGTGCAAAATTCTATAATAACACAGCTGGCAGCAGCTTCCTCCCCTCGCCGCTCAGAGAGAAAAAATGGATGCTCCATTACCCTATCACATATGAATAGGAGTTCATGAGAACACATCTGAGATTGAAGACATTTTTTTAAACACCTCAAATGAGCACAGATGTTGAATATTATACAGCAAGACATGATGAATCTCTCCTCTCTTGTCTTTCTGTCTCCATGTTGCTGAAACATTTCAACCAAGGCTCTCTCACGATTTATAGCCTGTACATAAAAATGGACAACGCATCTCAGCTTCTTCCCGTTGCCCAAAAATTAAGCCAATGTATTTTAGCACACTAGTGATCGTGGAATCAATAGCGAGTCTCAGCTGTCAATCATGACATTAAACCTTGTTTTTATATCATCAAATAACTAATTAAACCCAGATTGCTTTAATGCTAAAACACTTTAATTAACATAATTGAGTTTGATAACAACTACCTAAAATGACAGAAACCATCCTTGGATAAAATTTATTTGACTTGTACATTGACTTTTTAGTTTGGTCCATGTCCCATCTGCTAACATGGAGGAGGCTGGGTTTATTGCCTATATAATGCAACCATCCACCAGGGGGCGATCCCTGTGATTTGGCTTCACTTCAGAGGAGCTGTTATTGGTCCTAATAGACAAAGCTCTTTTATCGTGCTTATTTTGGAGTATCACTATTTTTGTGTGTGAGTTTACAACATACTCAAATAACTGTGTAGCGCATATCGTTACATCAGTCGCTCTCTGTGGCCCCTTTCCATTTTTGTCGCCTTAACAAATTCAAATTTCACCGCAGTCACAATAACACAATTTACAGCGTTAAAGCCATCTGAGGCCCGCCGCTCTGTTGTGGAATGAGTCTCGCTAAGTACACAAATCTCCGCGTCTCGTGTTTCTGTGTTTGCTGCCGTTTTCCCTTACCCTCTGGCTGTTATGGGGGGAATTCCTCGTGACACAGTGACACGATGATTGCTGGCATCCATGCACCTCAAAATGCATCCAAGCGGTTTCCTTTCTCACCCGCTGAAGTCAATCTGCTGTGTCTCTACGGCCCCTCTCTTCGTTGTGGACTCCTCAGTGGGCTGCCATGGAGACAAAGAGCGACAGATATTTTTCCTTTTTTTTGCCCTGAGCTGTCCCAGCATGCCCCCAGGCCTCTAGTTCAAGTCGGTGCTGAGTCTTCAAATCTGTACAGTACACTGATGGTAACTAACGCTGATGTTTGGAAAGTTTTCAGGAAGAGTTATGATGGTGTACAAGACTCCTTGTTGGCACCAAATACTTTGCAGTGCGTGGCACTAACCCTTTTATGTGCTAGTTACTATCTCTTCCTTGCCTTTCTCATCTATAAAGGTGGTAGTTTCAACGACTCCATATCCTGATGTGCCACTGTGTCTGCCTGGAGGCAGCAGATGCCTGTGATTGGCAGGTGGTGATTGAAGCCTTGACGGAAAAGCACAAAAGAAAGAATCACATCCAGTATTTTTCAACGAGAGGCCGTGTACTAAGATACAAGCTGCCGTGCAACCAGGGGAGCAGGGAGGAGAGAATGATGACGGCAGAGAGAGAGGTTGATAGCAGAGAGAGGGCAAACTAACAACACCTCTGGAGGGTGCGCCTCGTAGCAGCACACCTGATAATCTCCCTTCTGTTGACTCCTGTTTCGAGTGGACCTGACCCCTCCCAGAAGAGATCTGCATTCCCATCCACCTGGAAGTTTCATGGTGAAGGACCGTCACATTACAATATTAATGACCGCACTGAAGGCTAATGTGTGATGGATCACCAATCATACTGCCTCCAAATGGCATTGGCAAGAGTTAGGCACATAAATAATAAAGTGATTTAGATGCAAAATCCATCCTAAGCGGATTACAAAGGCAGTGGCACTGCAATCAATCGTCATTTTGGGACCGACATGATGCATAGCAAGCAGCACAGGACATAGAAACTCAACTAGACCAGAAGGAGGGAGAAGACGGAGCCAGGACAGGTGGAGGGAGCAAGTGCAGGGACTTTGCTGCTTATTGTTGTATTTCTGGATCCAACCTGATCTCCACCTTTTCAGATTAGTGTTCTTGTCGATGAAAGGGCAAATTGCAACCAAAACTTTCTTGCACAGAATGATTTTCGACGAACTTGAACGATTTCTAAACCCAATTCACATGCCATTTGTGGAGAATTTGGTGTCAGTCCCCCTAGAATTAAAATCCATCTCTGCCTCCTTCAATAAATCCATTTTCTTCCTCTCGTCAGAGGTCGGGTCGCAATGGCAGCAGGCTGAGCAGGGTGTTCCAGACATCCCTCTCTCCGGCAGCGCTTTCCAGGACCTCCTGGAGGATCCCTAGTCGCTCCTAGACCAGATGAGAAACATAATCCCTTCAGCGAGTTCTGGGTCACCGCCCAAGGTCTCCTCCCAGTTGGTCGTTCCTGGAAATCCACTAATGGAAGTTGCCCAGGAGGATGCAGATAAGACCACCTCAGCTGACTTCTTTCGACGTGAAGGAGCAGTGACTCTACTCGGAGCTCCCTCCGGATGTCTAAACTCCTCGCCCTATCTCTGAGGCTGAGCCCAGCCACCAAATAGGCAAAGCTTTCGGTTTAACAGTCGATCCATGTTTGCCGACCCTCGGCCGTGGTCATGGGCTTTGGGTTGTGACTGAAAAGAGTGAGACGGTGGATAAAAGTGTTTGAAGTGAGAATAAAAAATCGCAAAAGCCTTTTTTCTCTAGGCTACCCACTTTGCAACCTTTGTCCTGAATATTGTGAGGTGAATGTGAAATATTCAAAGGCATCCATAGCAAAAGAAGGAATATGTCACTGACGTAGACAAAGATGGGGGTTGTCAGGTTGAAATGCAACAAGTCATTGCAACACCAACCCCTTCACAGAATACTGGTAACTCCTTTAATACACTGAGCATCGCAGGCTTAACATTACAAATGA
Source organism: Scophthalmus maximus (assembly GCF_022379125.1). Classification (NCBI taxonomy): domain Eukaryota; kingdom Metazoa; phylum Chordata; class Actinopteri; order Pleuronectiformes; family Scophthalmidae; genus Scophthalmus; species Scophthalmus maximus. Next base: position 12,204,414 of record NC_061535.1, read on the forward strand.
AAACCCGAGGGGGATCTTTTTTTCTTTTATGTCTATCCAAACCAAATCCTCCTGCATCTTCTCCACCTGGCTGCTCTAATTCCCCCTCTATCACTCACCATTAGCATTCACAGGCTCGCTCTCGCTTTGAAGTTTGCATAGATAATTCCAACAATGTCTACAATAACTGCGCAGCTCAGTAACGAGAGAGAGAGAGAGAGAGAGAGAGAGACGGGTTCAGAGGCATGAGCAGTCGTGAGGGTGGAGCAGTGGTAGTATGCAACTAGATGGGCCAATTCTCTCCCCCCCCCCCGCGCATCCCTTGGCTTGAACCCTGCCAAAGAAAGCCCCATAAGGCTCCCTCTGTGTCGTCCATGTCGCAGAGAGTTTGCCTCGGAAGCCGCGAGAGTGTTCGGCACGTCCTGAGCGTGTGCGTGCATGTATGTGGGCTTTGTCTGTGTGTTTGCAGACAGGAAATGTTTCGAAAATTCAGATTATTATTCATTCAGAAAACACCTCACACGAATTGTAGAATAATCGACCTCCCTTTTTTTTTGTCTTTGTCCCTGCGTATCTTCCTTCCCATATCTCTTCCCGTCCTTGTGGGTGATTAGGATGCACCCTGGTCGTCCGTCTCCTCCCTCATTAGTCACACTCTGAGAGAGACTGGGCCGGACGCTGAATGCACAGTTGGCCTGACCCGGCGCTCGACAAAAAGCATCCATAACGCCGCGTGCATGGCAAGAGCACAGGCTCTCTCAGTCACACAATAACATCAAGGACGTAGCCGAGCCAAGGATTTATCTGAGCTCCAATGTATCCAGAATATAAGAGCGTGTTTCTTTTGTCGGAAAAACAACACTAGAAGAAATGCAAAGATTGTCATTGTGCACTTAATAGGCTTTAATAAAGCCACCGGGGAGGCAGGAACGCTGCCAGGATCTTTCTTCCTGTCTGTCCCTTCCTCTCTATCTCTCTTTCTCTCTTTCTCTCTCTCTCTCTTTCATAGATACTGACAAATGCTTTAGTGGGGCATGAGCCACAGTGTGGACAAAGTGAGATGGATTACCGTGTGGATTTTGGCAGGGGAAACCGCCGCTAATTCTCTGATTAGAAAACCTGGGTTCAGAAGGCAGAGAATCGGAGCCCAGCGCTCAGTGGGCTCCAGGAAGCTGTGTGTGTGTGTGTGTGTGTGTGTGTGTGTGTGTGTGTGTGTGTGTGTGTGTGTGTGTGTGTGAATGTGAATGTGAATGTGTGTGTGAATGTGAATGTGTGTGTGTGTGTGTGTGTGTGTGTGTGTGTGCATTTGTCCGAATGTAGAAGCCAGAACGAACATGTGTCATAGTTATGGTTATACATAATATAGATGCAGATAATTATCTGCGTGTCATGAGCAAAATAGTGACGCTTGACATTTGAACTTAAATTTTCTACAGAGCTACAGGCCAATTAATAAAATATATAATATATTCAACAAAAAATGCCCACGCGGCCAAAGAAAGCAGGGTGAAGCGTGAGCGAGAACTTCCTACAAGCGGTTGGAAGCGGTCGACCAATCACGACAGAGTGGAGCCAGCTGGCCAATCAGAGCAGACTGGGGCTTCATTGGGAGGAGGGGGGGTGGCCGTTAAAGAGACAGGAGCTGAGAACCAAGTGTTTCAGAGAGAGGCTGAAAAAGGAGCTGCAGGAAACAGGTGTGTTTACTGAACATTAGAGCATGTTAAACCTTCTCAAGTTATTACCCAAATTAAAATCCGATGGATCTCCACAATCACGGAGACCCTGCTATCGCTTCCAATTGGTGGCATTTAAAGTTTTTCTTACTTTCTTAATTAGAAGGACAAGATTCTATCAAACTCTTTTCTTGATGAAAGTTCTTATAAAAAATATGATGTTGTTTTTCTAAAATTCCAATTAAATTGATGCTGCCTTACAAGTTCTTTCACAGTACATCTGTCAGCATGGAAAGGCTCCTAATTAGAAACTCAATCAAACAACACGCAGGACGGTTTGTGTTTTTTAAAGCAGAGCTGCTGTCTTGCAGTGACTGTTTGTCAAACAGAAATGATCAGAAGCAGAAATACTTTTTTGATCCACGGGGGAAATTGGGTAATAATTGGGTGGCTTTATATACATTTTTGTTAATGCATAGGTCATATGACATTGAATATTTTCTTGCTTGATTGGTAATTGGCAAGACTAAAAGCTTTGCAGAAGGAAAAAGTTTTACTGGTTCAACAGTTCTCTACATAAAGGAAACTGTCTGACTCGACTGAACGACTTCAAAGTGATTCCAAAAGTACTCTCCCCACCTCAGCTTGTCACAGGAATAGAATAATGCTGACATGCGTCAGTGGCCGAGTCCGTCTTCAGCTGATCAGCCGGATGTCTGAAGCGACATTTCTTTCTTTTCCTCTAGCTGACTTGAAGATCTCCGAAAACTTCTCTCCCTGCTTTCTCTTCATCTGATGGGAGCCGAGCCTGAGATGTACAGCGGGGACAGTGAGGAAGAACAGGATTAGGTTGAAGCCACACAAAACCCATTCTGGCTACGATGTGTTCATTAGCATCACATCCATGTACAGGGAGGGAGGGAGTGGGGCAAGGTGGATTTGGACCACTGTTTGTGTCGTTTTGTAGCCCTCGACTTTGGCCTTCTGGCCGCCGCCATCTTGATTTTCTGAAACCTGAAGTAACCATATTTGGAGGAGAGTCACCGGGAGGAGGGGGGTGGGGGGGGACCTTACTGACAGCTTGCCCGCTGCACGTCCACCTACACCTCCAACCCGTGCACCTATTGGACGTTACTGGCTGTCAATCCCGCTGTAGCCACGCCCCACAGCAATGCCGTTCTTTATTGTCCATTTTACTCTAATTGAGACCACAATTTACAAAAATGGACATCATGATGTACTGAAGACTTGAAACCAGAGATTGACGCCATAAACTCCTCAGGACGTTAATAAACAAGTGAGAATTTTCTTATAGACTGTCTTCGACCTTTGGGGTCGCCCTCTGCTGGTCATTCCACAGAATACGGCTTTCGGACACATTTGCAAGAAGCAATTTAACTGAAGAGGTTTTGTCTCCGCTCTCATATTGTTCTTGTAAGCGTCTCGGTGATGTGTATCAAGTGCCTTAAGCCTGTTGTGTGGGATTAGTGTTCTTACAGACGCTCTACTTGTGGGTTGCTGTGAGATAGTACAACGCCACAACTGTGTGCGTGTGTTTGTTCCACGTGTGCGGTCTGTGCCGTGACAGAGAGCACTGCGCTGCGACCTTTTCACGCCGAGGCACCGGCTAAACATAGACCTTAACCGTAACGGACTCGGCACGCCGACCCCTGGAGGGAAAAAAAAATCAGCCCTTTAACACTCACACGATAATTGATCCCGTCAGTCGTGTCCGTCTCCTAATCCGTGTCATGATTGTCGATTGTGCACCTCCAGGCCGGACGACGGGAGAGAGAAATCCAGGCAGCAAAGAGGTGACGTATTGTGCGAGTAATGGCTCGTGACTCGTGATAACACATGCAGTGATAATTACTCTGCAGACCCGTGCTCACAGGGCTCTGCAGCGTAACCCCTCTGACTTCCCCCGTCCCACCCACCCACCCGCCTGCTTAGTGCGCAAATTAAGAATCACTGTGGCAGACTCACTGGGGAGTTTGCCCCCTGAATGAAGATGGACAGCATGAACAAAATAACATTAAGAAACGGCCCCTAACCTCGCCCTGGGCCTCGTCTTGCTCCCTCGTGTGTTCCCGTTTCCTCCCACATTTCCTTATTTGACTTTGCATTTATTCCCCGCCGCCTCGTCTCCCCTCGCCTCGTCTCACACGCTAGTTTGCATCCTCGTTCCCCTCATCCCCCTCTCTCGCCCCCGCCGGGGCTTCCTCGCCGATTACGCTGCAAAACGAGCTGTCGGGGCTCGTGAATCATAATCGCATTCCAGTCGTCGGGTGTTGAAAAAAAAAAAATCCGACTCGCGGCCCGCTGGAGGGACGGTGCCCGCGCAGCCCCGGGATCCACGGTCCGCGGTAAAGGTCACGCCCGAGCGCGATGTGCGGTTAACCACCTCGAGTTTATGGCAGTCAACTCTCTGCATTAGGGGGGGGGTAACCTCTCTCGCACCATGCTGACACGGATCACAGTGAGGGCCGCTCCCACCTCGCGGAACCCGGGGCACTGTTTAGAGCAGCGGTGGATAACAAAATGGCCACTTGGCCTTTTTTTGGACTTTTTCTATTTTTGCGGGAGCAGAGGTAACAAAGCATCTGGTGCTTTATTCCAATATTGCTGCAGCCCTTCTTTTTTCTGTTGAATCTCACTTATCTCAGAGCTTAACAAGTCTCCTTTCTCAAACTCAGCTTCGTCTCCCTTTATCCGTTTTTCTCCTCCCTTTGTGGCGGCCATAGATTTAATTAGGGGGAAATCGGCAAGTGTTAATGACCTCTACCTGAATAACTTGCATATTCAGTGTAGATTTGATTAAGACACCGTGCCGCCTGCTCACTTTGGATTAGAATTCGGCTGCTTGGAGCCAAAGCGATTAAAAAAAAAAGCGGCGCGCCGTACTGAGCTGACGGGACGGACGAACTGCTGCGGGAGAGGGATCGTAACGCACAGCTGTTCGCTCTGAGGACTAAACATGAGCCTTAAACATGGAGGGCGAGGTCGTCTTCAATAGATAGCCGGTGGTTGGAAGTGCGTCTGTGACACTTGGAAGTGCGTCTAAACACTTGTTTAGACGACGTGCTAAACAACTTAAGAAGGTCGATTTTTGCAAGAGGATTTTTGCACAGAACACACACGCGCACACACACACACACACACACACACAGACGATAATAGTTTGATAAAGAATTCCTAAGAGCAGGATTATTGTAATGTGAAATCAGTTCAGCTTCTTTTAGTGGAGTCTGCGAGCATACTTCAGAGGGCCTTTGTAGTGTGACGAGTTCCGGTAGCTCGAGTTGTGAAGAGGAGGGTTTTTCCCCCTCCGTCGCCTATATACCTGTGTGACAGAATCATTAATGAGCTGTGTCTGTATTTATGCAGCCCATCTAACACGGGGGAAGATGAAGACGGGGCCGCCTTCCGTCGCTTCGAGTTGCCGGAGCCGTCCTGTCAAGTGGAATGTGAGCCCGCGCCCGAGACGAGCGCCTGTTGTAGCCAAAGGGGGGTGGAATCCACGGAGCGTTGATTCTGGCTTTTCGAGCGATGGTGTCAGAGCTTCGTCCCCCCCTCCTCATCTGTGGAGCGAGAGTGAGGGAGGTTCACACAATCGGGAGCGCGTGTCTGATTCATAGCTTCTCACACTGCGGTCACCGAGCACCACACTGTGGCACACGGCAGTTATTACCACTCGTGACTGACAAAAGTCCGTGTGCATTGAGATGCAATCGCGATGTCCCACACGCATTCATGCACACCGTGGTGACGCGTCGCCGGGGTTTTTACGCTTCTTCGTCATGAAGCAGGATTTCTTTTTACTGAGCGATTCGTTTCTGACTGAGAGGAACAGGGACGCCGCCCGGAACAAGTGTGAATGGGCTCGCGTGTGTCACTTACTAAGGGGGCGAGGCCGAGTCCCACTTGAAGTGCTATTGGATTTGACACAAATCACGTCGAGGGGCTCTGGAGGCGAAAGCAACGGCAACGCGTGGGTTCTGATCCGTTCAAGAGACTTATAGAGCGTCATTTACTGATGACATTAGCGGTTTCATCAGTTGGCATTCGCACAAGTCGTCCAAAGCGAATCAGCATAACGGTTTCGTCAAACACCGCCGTGACGGATTACAATGATTGAAAATGATGACTTTTACGTTCTGACAGACCGCTTTTCCGTAAGAGCTCATGGCGGTTAGGAACATTTGATCATTTATTAACATCCCTTTATTTTCGCAGTGGCCACAACGGCTGCTGTTCACCATCAGTTAGTCTCACTTAAAGGTTTCGGGCCTATAGAGGCTTAGCGATGACCCACATTGACAGACCCGCTCAGAGACGGAGGCTCACGGGTTAAAAGCCATGAGAATAAATGAACCTTTGTTCCATGAGCAATAAATTAGATATACGCCGTCTTGTATGTTGTGTTTACTGTAAATGTTATAAGTCAAGTGAGAAGCAGAGTTATTTTCTCATTGAATTCTGTAGAAACTGACTTCTTTTTGCAAAACAGTGGAGTCGCCCTCTGCTGGTCATTCCGTAGAATACAGGCTTCAGGCACTTGCAGCTCGCATTGGCTTCATTTCCCCGGTCCCGGTGACTGTGTCCATCTCCATATACAGTCTGTGGTTTAACCTGGTGTTCTTGCTCCTTGGGTTTCCACCTAGTGGATGACCTGTTTGGATGTTTGTTATTTTTACCCCCCTAAAGTCTGTTTTTGTTTCTCCTTTAACTAAATCCTCCTTTCCTCTGCATCTAGCTGCTCTGCCGTACCTGACGGATATGTCTTTTGATGTACGTACTATTATGGTTGTGAAAATCCAACTGTAATGACACCGACATACTCCCAAATGTGTGCATGTATCAGGATCTGTACAATGTGAAGTGTGTGGTGAGAAGAAAACGTCTGTGATGTGTTTGATATCAACTCCTCTCCTGGATTTGCCTGATGCAGTGACTTGTTCTATTATTTTTTTTGTATTGAAATGTTCTGGCTTTATCTTTTTGTGTGTGAAAACAGATGAATATTACGTTGAAGCGTGACATTGTACAGCAGGTAGAATCAGAAATGAAGTGACATCTCCCTGCCTTCTGTCCTCCTTTTCCTTTTCTCCCACTCCCTTTGATTAAAACCATTCTCTGGCCGGTGGGATTGCGGCTCCATCACACCCAGGAGACATTATTGTCTATATACAGGTCGTTTTTTCTCTCTGAACCCCGTCGCTTCTGTGTGGTTCGTATTATCTCTCGGCCGACTAGGTGAACGGCCGTGGCACTGATATCGTCTGAGCCAGATGAGGTTTGACGGCCTTTAATGCCTGTGTGAATAGCAATTGCCACTAGCTCAACATTTGAATACTTCTTAATGTGATTCTTTGCACTCGACTGACCCTGACAGATGGAGAGGGAGGGAGAGGGAAGCAGGAGAAGAGACAAAAACGAGGGTTGGTGTAAGGAAAATGGGACGATGCAGACTATAGAGGCCTAAATAAAAAACCCAAATGAGGTCTTACTCGAGAGGACGTAGGCCCGGGTTGATATAAATCATGTGCTGTGTAGGAAAACAGATTCATCTGTATGATTAAACGAGGGCATATTAGAGGATGGGTGAGGATAGTTTATTTCTGTCCAAGCCTTAGAGAAAAATAATCCCTCAACGTGAAATAGAGTGTGTTCTTTTCTTATTTGTGTATGTGTTAAGGGATTTGTGGAGTTCAAGGGCATCGCCCAGTCGCTTCCTTTCTGCACAGGATCAAGTTTTACTCCAGTTAACAGTAATTGGAGTAAGTATTTGATTCCTTCTGGCTCTTATGACATTGTGGTAACAAACTGGATTTATTTAAATGATTTATCGCAGCAAGAGTAAAAGCTTTCGGCTACTGGCTCCTGATAATTGAGTTTGCGTGTTTTCCTTGTATGTATTTAATCTTCTGGCAGTTGCTTACATACAGTGTGGATACATTTAAACTATCGCTTGCAAGTTTTGACAGCATAGTGACGTGCACAAACCCGTACAAGTATCTCAACAAAAAGAACAACATCAGGTGAAAATTTGGCCCAAGGCATGATGGGATAGTCTCCAGTCTCCACCCCCCCAAAAAATATTCAAAAAAAGAATACTGCTGAAGCATCATTTTCGATCCTGATAAACTTTTGAGTACATTCTTGCACAAATTAGATTTTTGTCCACCGTCTCTAACGTTGAAAAGTGCATGAAGAAGGGATATTTTGACATTACAGCCGCTAAACCCCCGTTCTTAATATTCTTATCTTACTATTGTTTGAAGAGAGATGTACAAATGTGACGCTGCACTTAAACTGAGAGACAACACAAGGTGACACTAATAATATAAATATATGTCTAAGGGAGATTAAGTTAAATGTGCTGCGGGTGTTTACCAGAGCTGCTTTCACATTATAATATATTTATTGTCAGTGCAGCAGCTATAGAAACTGCCTCCAGTCTGCCTCTACGATGTGCAGCTTGTAAGGAAAACCCCACAAAGCCGAGCCATTTTTTTATTTGCAGTCTGTTGACGTCGCTGTTGCACTACTGGAAACCTCTCAGTTGGAAGCAGCCGTCGCTGTCGTGCCGCTCGCTCGACACTAGAGTGTGCAATTTGTCTTCCCGGGGTTCTGGTTGCAGTCGGCACTTGAACCGGAGGGATGCTCTCGTTTGGAGAAAAACTAAACTATTGAGACATTTCCAGAGGTTTTCACACATGGAGAAGACGTTTATTTGCGAACGTGCGTGGGATAGGATGTGTGTGTGTGTGTGTGTGTGTGTGTGTGTGTGTGTGTCTTTTGTCTCCTTGTGAAACTCCTTCTGTCAGTTTTGAATAATTTTTCCCCTTCCCCATTGAGCACAGTGCTCCTTTTTAGTATCCAAGGCTAATTTACACCTAAGGAACGCGAGAAAGTCAAGAAACGTACAGACAAAACCGCTGTGATCAAGGCCGTCATGTGACACCGTGGAGGAGAACCTTTCCGACGCCTCGGCGCTCAAAAAAACGCTGTCGTCCAAGTGGACCGAGTCGCTGGGGGCCTCTTCCGCCAGCGTAATACAAGCAGAGGAGAGACAGTTCCGCTGTCACAGTCTGCCGAGCAGTTGCGGCGGCGAGGTACGTTTGCAATTACTCCGCGCCAAACGCGGCGCCTGTCTAATGAGCTAAGAGCGGCTGTAAGTCATAGGCCAATGAGATCTGATAGCTCGAGAGCAGATTTATATCCATCATGTAGAACCCCCCCCCCCCCCCGGGGGGCGTCCGCTGCATCCGTCTCGGCTATAAATGAGGATCATTTGTTAGCTGGCAGCGTGGTTCACGTCTCGGCCGAGGATGGAGTCTGAGAATGCCGAGCACTTCAGATGAGGGTTGGTGCGTGTACAACTTTCTCCTGAGCTACTGCTCGGGTCTTTAAAAGGGGTAATGGTGCGCTTAATGTTTTTTTTAAGAGCGTATGCAGTTCCCAGAAATGCAGTTCTTCCTAAATCGCCACGCCCAAGCCGGTGATTTCAAGTCACACCTTCTTTCTTTCTTTTTTTTTTTAATCTGCTCCCTGACTGTTGTTTGGATTTATTGGCTGATCAAGTGAGGCTATAACCCGTAATAGATGTCAATTGTCAAAGTTTGTAGCCTTTAAGTAATAAATGGGAATGGACGAGCCCGACTGAATTATATAGATTGGCTATATAATATCAGCCAATATGAGCCTTTCACAGACATGTCGGTACATCTGCATTTATATTTAGTTATTTTACAGAATTAAAAAATTCAGAAAAGATCTGCATTTATCTTTCTATTTTACATTCAATAGTTTATTTTCTTCATTCAAGTTCTATATATTTGTATTTTCTTTAAATTTATATTTATTTATGATGTTTATGATTTAACTGTAAGATATTCTCAGAATGGCCTCAATTACATTTCTTTGTAATAAGGGCATGATACCGACATCTTAGAAATCACTGCCATAAAAAAAAACAACACATTGTGTATATTTTTATTTTTACACCCTGACATCAGTATCGGTTGGGGCTTTGCAACCAAACTTGTTGACGTTACAGATCATTTTCCCGTCCACTTGGGGGCAGTAGAACAAGCTGTGAACACTGAAGTGACATATTATCACCTTATGATAAACTTCTCAGCAAACACAGTGGCACAGTTACACAAGTGTATTTCGTTTGTAGTCGTGTTTCTGTCCACATGACGAATGTGAGTGCGTTTTTTTCGGGGTCGACTAACTCCTGAGGGAAATCTCTGAATGTCTCTGTACTCAGAGAGTTGTGTACACTGGGTTTTTATGCTGGGTTTGTTTGTCTTTGTTGTATTGAAGTTCGGCTAGAAAAAGAAAACTGAAGATGAAGCTGAAAGATTCTTAAAAAAATACAAAAGGTCTGCAGGGCAAGTGTAATGCAAGTGTTAGTTACCTTGGGGTTCATCTGATCAACCCCCAAACGTTACACATCATTGTTAATGCAAAATTATTGATTATAGTTACTTTAAGAGCCTATGATGAATTTTGATCGAGAGCCTGAATAACTGTTAGCCAGACTTTGGTGACTGAACTGGTTCAGGGTGCTGTAGCTTTGATATATTCAGTACATTACCTCAGGAATTATTTTTTTTCTCAAATATGAATATAGTACTTTCAGAGTTAACATATAACAGGAAACATTATGATTATTCAAAGAATGAAGTGCTGTGTTTTGTTTTTTTCACTTACCATATGGCTGCAAAAACACATTTTCACAAAAGCGCATTTATGTTCTTCATATTTCTGCAAAAGAAAATGTAAAAAGAAAAAAAATCAAATGACGAGTCCGGCTTTAATCTGTGTGATAAAATTTTTGTCATTCAGTGAAATTTTGACTAAATACTTCCTCTTATATTCTTTAGCCGGTCTGTTGTATTAACGCATCACGGACAGCAGATGTCTCTGCTGTGCTGTTAAAACAGATTGTTCTCTTGGCTGGTTGCTAATCACATGAAATGTTTACAACTCCTTTTTTGATTTTCCACATCCAATTAAAAATAATGATACAAATTTGAGAGGGAAACTAAATGGTTGTTTTAAAAGAAAAAGACCTTGTTGTTTCAGTTTCATTGATTTGTTTTAATTAACCATTTCTCCCAAAATCAACTTTGAGGATTTTTCTCTACGTTTCAGAGTCAAAAACATGAGGAAAAGCATTTGTCATTCTGGAACATGAGCATTTTTCAGAGAACAGAAATATTGATTCAAATCCTGCTACTTCAATGCAGTCGGGGCATTCAGAGTTGTTTGTTTCCACCCCACGATTTGTCTTGGCCCCACCACCAAAAGAAAATTGTTATTCAACCCACACAGTAATCATATCATGATGTAGTGGAATGAATTGTAAAAAAAAAAAATCATCCTTGTCTCCTTAGCAACACAATCCATTTTGCAAGTAAGATGAGACGCACCTTTATTGAAGTATGCCCAGAGGTTATGGACGGATGGGAAAGTATTACAGTGGAGAGCGGATACCTGCTGGATGCCTCCTCCCTCCTTTCCGTTGTGATACAAGCTTTACAGTCTGGAAGGTCACAGACGGAGCACGGTTTCAGGGTTTTGTCCTTTTTTCTAAAAGGTTAAATTGACAGATATCAAAAGTAAGTGGTACGCACTGTTAATTAACCTACTCCCAGTGGACAGTCGGAATACATTTCAAAGGCCTTTTTGAAGAATATTAATTAGCCACAAACACTTGGAGGACAAAGTGACAACTCATTTTACATTTCCGAGCCAAACCAGCTGTCAGTCGGTCCACCATTTTGGTCAAGAATGAAATTTCTCAACTACTATCTGTGGCTTCAAATCAGAGAAATGTCTTTGAGTGGGTTGCAATGACACTTCGCCCCCAACTATTTAACGTCCCTTAACTTTTCCTTTGGTGCCATCATTCGTCTAAATTTGAATTGGCCCAATGCTGCCAGTAATATTCACCACAGCTGTAATTTGTGTTGAGCGCTAATTGGCAAACATCATCATGATAACATCCTAAACTAAAATGGAGAACACGGTAAACATTAAACCTGATAAACATTAGCATGTTAGCATCATTGTTGTGAGCCAGGCGTACCTGCTGTACCTGTGAGCACAGCGTAGCCTTGTTTTGACACAACCTGTCTCCATTAGTGACTTAAACGAACAAGCAGGTAAAACTCATGCTTTTCATATTTTACATTTATTCAAAAAACTTGTATACAGAAAAAACGAAATGCCCAAACTCCTGTTTTTATACACTGCACAATATATTTAAATAATTCATACTCTGTTACTGTCATTATGAAAATTACGATCTTCCCTGTGAATCAGTTTATAAAAATTAAAATAGAATAAATTACCAAGATATTAATAGGATATTTATCTAGTGTCATTCTTATCATGAGATGGGATCTTCTTTTTTGGGGAATTAAGGAAAATTCATATTTTTTTCAATTTGATATCCAATCCCAATAAACTTTACTTAGACAGATACAAGTATAAAGTTATAAATATAATGTGTGCAAGCCAAACAAAGAAAAAACATAATTTAATGAAAATCAAGTTTATAGGCTACAGAAGTTTTTTGTTTTTTTGACACAGATCATCAGCTCAGACGCATTTGGCTTATTGCTTGTTGATGCTGATTTATAATTGTAAAACCTGGACAATACAATTAAAATAAGAGTAAAATTGAGATGAAAAGCGAGTAAAATTGAAGAACTATTTTTTTTCCTGATCTAAATTGAGGGTGGATGTGATCAGAGTTACTCGTGACAGAGTTCTGCAAACCTACATGCTCCTTTTCTTTTTCTTTCCTTTTCTTCTATTTGTATTTGTATTTTTTTAAATGATTGGCACTGCACTGGGATCTACGGAAGAGAATTAGGGCCAGGCATAAGGAAAGAAAAAAGAATGAAATGTGGAGAATAAAGTCGAAATACCCTAAAGTATCGTGTAGTGGTACCAGCTCAGCTGGCACACATCCACGTTAACATACGTTAGCAAAGCTACGCTAGCTCCGGTGACTGCACGCCTCTTAAAAACCAATCCACGGTCGTGTGCAGTTGAACGTTATCGTGTCGGGACACACGTCGACGTTCATGTGCAAACACCCGTTGTCACCGCGTCGTTTCTTCCAGGTTCAGCCTGTCGATAATAATAATATCGCAACTTTACGACTCGGTTAGCGGCTAGCGTTAGCTTAGCAAACTTGGCTCGCAAAACATCAACATCCGGTCGTTTGGTGCTGCTGAAAAGTGCTTCCGGGTCACAATTATTTTCGACAAAATACTATTTCAACTTTGTTTCTCGGCATTTCGGCTTCATTCACGCCCTGTAAGATTTTTAAAAAATCGTCCTCCTCTCATTTTTTCCCCCGTACGCCTGGCCCTACTACTACTGAGCTGCTGAGTGACTCCCTCCGTCACCCCCCTCTCGTTGGTGAACATGGTACGGTCCGGGCTCGAGCAGCGCCTCCGCTGCTCCTCCATCCTGCAATTGTCCCATTTCCCAGTCACAAAGTAGCGCAGCTTCTCTCTGCGTCTCCTGCGTCTCTGAAAGAAAGAGGATCTGACCGAGCGCAAAGCTGGACCCGTACACCATGACCATGTACAAGGGGAAGCGTCGCAACCATCGCTGTAAGTTTATTTTTGTATTTTTGTGCAACAGCGTCATTTTGGCTTCGAGATGCACCGAGGGGGCTTATTATCTTTTTTTCAATTTTTTCTTTATGCTGATGAAAAAAAAAAATAGCAACTTGCAAAATGTTGAGCTGTGCATCGTGCACGACGACGGGAACGAACCGTCGCAAATATGAAATAGGGTTTAACTTGTCAAAGTTAAAGGGGGAAATCTATTCATCTGTGTGTGTTTAACTCCGATGGGAAGTCAAGTCTCACCTGCTGCGCACTTGCTGATGGTTTCTGTGCGTCGAGCCTCTCGGTTTGTCTCTTGTGATCTATTCTTTCTGGCAATCGCATTGTCATGGAGAGTGTTGGACGTATCGAGGCAACGAGGTCGCTTATTAATAATGAGAGAACAGCCTTTCTTTTTTGCGAGGGGGGGGGGGGGGCAGGTCCAGTTCCCATCCACTCACAATTTATGTCCTTAAAAATGAGAATTTCAGCACAAAACTAGATGTTCTCCAGAAATACTGTTTCCTATATGAGTAACACACACACACACACACACACTGACAGATTTCTGTGGTGAATACAAAGCACAGTCTCTTTGACTGAATTCACCCAATGTGCCGATGGGGCAGGATTTTAACCCATGCAAGAATTTTGGCCCCAAATTGAGATGAGAATAATAGAAATGAGAGGATGAATTGACTGTTAGGCAACTGTATGAATATTAAGGTCATTGTCTGCTGTGAGTCGGTTCTTTGGTGCAAAGAATTCAATGTTTCGTCGACTTATATGAAAATGAATGGAAAGTCTTAGGTTTACGGAATGTGGGTCGGTTACAACTAATTATTTTTGGTCTTTGGTCTTGTGTGATTCCATTGTGAACTATTTTCAGACATTTTCGGAATGCTATGATTGATTACCCAAAACAGAAAATGACCAGCAGATGAATTTTATGCTTTAAAATAATCATGAGGTACAGTCATGTTTCGTAGCCCACTCTAATGCCAAATTTTGGATGGCATGGTGCAGTGAATGCTCCAATGTTTAAAGCATATGGATGATGTGAGACTCCATGAATGTGCCAATTTCTCTGCAGATTAAAAGAAAAAGAGGAAATGGAAATATAAGACATCTCTTTAAAAAAAAAAGGAAGGTATGTAAAATCAGCTGCCGGCTGATTTGGCAAAGTTGTTGTTGTTGTTGTTGGCACAATATTCCGCAGTGCACACCATGTCATCTTCCCTCTTCCCCGTCGCGGATACTGCACTGTACATCTGCAAGCTGCATAACTTTTCTGGATAAGCATGTTGCCTTGTACACGGCAGGACGCTGAGCGCAGAGGAGACGGTGTCAGGAGACGGAGCAGGAGAAGAGAACCAATGCACACAAAAAGAAAGCCAATAAGTCTCTTAAAAAAAAACCTTGTAGAACGAGAGAAAACTGCAGTTCTGGGTGTTGCTAACGATTACGGCGGCACATAGACACCCTTAACCGAAAGGTTGGCCCAGTAACGTGTGTCACAAGTGATGTCTTTCAAAAGTGGTCATCAATGTTGGAACGACACAAAACTGTGAACAAGATTTTTTTTAGCAGGCGTAACTTTTGGGATGATTTAGTCTGAATTCATTATTTCTTTCTTGGCACCAGCAGCTCTTATTTTGAAATGTGCTCAGTCACAGTGGCGGCCATAGAAATGTAGAAAAGCTTTTTTTTTTCTATAGAAATTGCGATTATGTATTAATTAGAAAGGGAATTAATGAGGTAAAAAGAAAGTCGGCTTCTGTTGTTGGAGGTTCTGCGAGAGCACGTCCCTGTGGTGCGCGGCAACACCCAGTGGCAAATGTTTTAATCTGTGTGCTTTTTTTCTGGCTTTGATCTTTATCAAGGTGAACCCTGCGTCCGTCCGCGAGCGCGTGTTTCTTTCTCGTGGCGTCGTCTGCGTTGCCGTTAATGTAATTAGGAAAATGGAGAAGCTCTCGGCCTCTGTTCTTCCTCGTCTTGAGTGTTTGGGTTGAAGTCCATAAATATTCAAGATCTTGCAGCTCAGGAATCTTTTTGGTGGAGATCGAATGGGGGTTCCAGCCCCCGCCTGCGCCACGGGGGGGGGGGGGGGTCGGGTTCTGCATGTTCGTGTTTGTTCGTCCGTCCGTCCGTGTTCGTCTGGTGATTTTTGAAGGCTGCTAATGAAGATTGATCCCGCGAAGAAAACTTAACTCTGGGGTTCGAACTGTGCAGCTGCTCGTCTCAGTGTGTGTGTGTGTGTGTGTGTGTGTGTGTGTGTGTGTGTGTGTGTGTGTGTGTGTGTGTGTGTGTGTGTGTGTGTGTGTGTGTGTGTGTGTGTGTGTGTGTGTGTGTGTGTGTGTGTGTGTGTGTGTGTGTGTGTGTGTGTGTGTGTGTGTGTGTGTGTGTGTGTCGGCTCTCGCTCCATTTTGCCCCAACTTTTTCCTGTTTGCATGTCAACGAGAAGGAAAAAACGAATCACGTGCAACACAATCCCCCCCCCCCCCTCGCTGCTGCGGCCCGCCATCTCTTGAATAAACCATGAGCAATTTACAGAAAATAATTCCATTCCAGATTCTTTAGTCGCCACCTCGGATGCGGGTTTCGCCAGCTCTGCCTCCACACTTTTTTTTCTTTTTCTTTTTTCACTCTGCCCTGGAAAATGTGATTTCCTCTCTGCCAGAGAAAGGGACCTAATGAGACGCCGCTGTCGACGATGAAATGGTGTGACAGAGTTGTCACAAGACGTCGCTCCCTCCCCCCAGGAGTCCTCGTCGCTGTTTCGGACTGTGGCCAGGAGAAGCGACCAATCAGTGTGACACAAAGACAAGAATTCAGGGATGTGCGCGCACGCACGCACACACACACACACACACAGTGACATCTGCACACGCACAGACCGAACACTCACAAGAAGACGACACCTCATAATCCACAGTCCTGTGTGCGATAAGCTATTTCGCGGAGGCTGTGGGAGGGAGGGGGTTGTCATGGCAGAATAGCATATTTTATTGTTCCTATCGCAAAGGAGCAGAATATTTGGAGCAACAGGCTGCGTATTAATGATGGATCTAATGTGCACACAGAACGACAGATAAGACCACGGAAAGACTGTCGGAAATTTAGTGTCTGCCAGTTTTCACGTCCGAGCTCCCGGAAGAAATAATTACAGAACTCGTATAATCTCGCCAAACTGTCGTCATATCGTGGAGCTTCACTCTCGCGCGGCGGGGAGAGAGGGGTCCGCGTGACGGCCGGTGACGTGCCTGTCCAATATGTCTCAATCGGTGGTTCTCTATATATCCCCGTTTTAAATGAAACATTGGCTGTCTGAGCAGCACGATGTAAGAACACGTCAATGATTTCATGTGGTAGGTTCAACGGTTCCACTTTAAAGGGCCCACACACACACACACGCCCATTTTACCGCAGCGAAGAAAGTCGAAGGTGATTATCGGCGGTTTGTCCCCACGACTGTTTCCCCTTGTTCTGAATGCTCATGTTTGTTTTCACGCCCCCGGCTCCCAACCCGCCGCTAAGCTCCTCCGCCCCGCCCCCGCCCCGCCGCGTCGCGTCCCGTCCGTCCGTCCGTCCTTTCAAATCGTCTGCTTTTTGAAGTGCATCATGCTGTTGTTGACTCGCGGGAGACGGCTCGCTGGGTTTCTGCAGGTCACACCGATCTCAAACCGATGCCATTCCTCTGTCTGTTCCGCCCGGTGCCCTGAAAGGGGGGGCCGGGGATTATGAGCTGATCCCCCCCCCCCCCCGTCCCTTGGAGTTTGTTTCCGTGGAGTCAGCCTGCCGAGGCAGGGCAGCAGACTGCAGAGTCACGCTCGGGTGTTTACAGACGGAGAGACGCTCCAGTTTTGTAACGATCCGTCATAGTCGGGTATGAAATCTGGTCTGTATCGGAGAGTGGGGGGATCGAAGAGGGGGGGGGGGGGGGGGGTTTGAGGCTTTGGTCACAAGTGAGAGTACAAGGATGAGTTTGGAAACTCTGCGGCATAGAAGTGGAAACGAGCGATTGACACTTACTTTGATTCCCGATGTCATTTTAGAGAAGTCCTTTATTTTATTTCAAGGCCGTGCTTTACTTTACTCTGAGTCATCGGGGTTTGTGGAAGCCAGTCGGACAAAAAGAGGCTCATTTTTTTTGGAGACGTGACATTGAGCTCGGAGAACTTGTGACTGGCAATTTGGCTCATTTTTTCTTCTCGTTTGCACAATATTTTTGCCGAGTAAACTTGAAACGAGTGTGTGGAGCCAGATGCACGTTCACGGGTCACACACTGCGTTTTTGTATTCTTAAGGGAAAATCATGAGGGGCTCGATTAACACAACAATAATGCAATGTCACTGTATCATGCTTCTGATGACTTGGTGAGGATGCATTGTCATAGGGGTTGATGACACAGGTAAAATCATAGTAAATATGAAATGTTGGGCAAATTTCTTACATTATAATTCCTCAGAGCCCAAGATGACATCTTCAGATGTCTTATTTTCTCCAAACAGTCCCAAAACGAAAAGATATTCTCTATATTTATCGCCAAATATGAAAACGAAAAGCGTCAAATTATCCTTTTCCAGGAACTGGAACCAATTGACTAATCATGTCATGTGGAAGATACATTTATATCACCAAGTGATATTTAGCATATTGTGATATCAATGTATGTTTTTTGGAAAACTACCAGAGAAATTGTCAATGGATCAACTAACATGAATCCAGTTCAAATCGAAATGAATTTTCATGCAACAATCGGATGAAAACTGTTTTGCAACGTTGCTCGCAACGGGCTAAAACCCAAATGGCCGGCGAAAGAAAAATGATAACATCTCACTACATTGTCATTTTACTGTTCTACCGCAAGTCCGTCGATTTAGTAAAACGTCCCTCCCAAAGGTCTTGAAAAGTTTTCCCCGACTTGATGCGAACAAGGAATGTGTGTCAGCCCAAAAACCTTCTGAATTCAAACAGAAAAATGTCGGGATCCACATCACCTCACCTTGAACTCGGAGTCACGGCTTCTCCGGAGTCGCCCTGTTTGATGTGAAGTCTTCAAAGGTTCCTAGAACCATAGCTTTGATATGCAGATCCCCCCCCCCCCCCCCCACCCCCACCCCCCGCCCCCCGCCATTATTTTTGCAACGTAATTAGACAACAGCGGGCCGCTGCGCTGGCCTCCCGAGACCACCTCGTTGTTCGCAAACAAGCTGCTTTCGTCGTGCTGTTGCTTAAAAAGGCGAGCCGCTGTTTCAGTCTGAAGGGGGGGCCGCCGTGTCTCGTGATCTCCAGTGAGTGTGCGAGCGAGCTCCCGGGGGGGGGGGGGGGAGTTAATGACAGGGCTTGTGTCTAATAGGAGTGAAGCTTGACGTCTTGATTCAGCATGATTCAGCATGAATAAAAAAGATACGGAAACCCCGTTGGGACGCGGTAAGGGTCTGGACGTGAAGCGGCATATTTGATGGTAATTCACTCTGATATTTCGTGGCGGTCTGTCAATTGGGTTGCCCGTCTAAAACCCGCGATGTGCTCCTTTAATCGGCCGAAGATGAAAAGGCGCCAGCCGGCGGGGCCTCACCTGCGGCCGAGCCCGAGCCCGAGCTCCAGCGGGGACGAGTTTCCCGTCCCGCCTGCACATCCATCAAACCCGCACGATTCCGCTCCCCTCGCCTCTTTGCTTACACGTCGCTCCTGCTGAGGGACAATCTGCATGATTCGTTACTTTGTTCTATTAATTGGGACGTGGGGGAGAGATTGGCGTGCGGCGGCAGACTTTCTCCTTCCGTTCGGGGCCTGATCGGCAGCTCCCTCTGCGTCGAGCTCTCTCTCTCTCTCTCTCTCTCTCTCTCTCTCTCTCTCTCTCGCTCTCTCACTCTCTCTCTCTCTCTCTCTCGCTCTCTCTCTCTCTCCCCCGCCTTTGCCTTTTAATGTTTATCTCATCGAAGGAGACAGTTGGCGTCCTGCGAGGGAGAGGAGAATGAAGTGACGGAGCACGCACAGGGAAGAGAGTAACTAATGTGTTGCGGAGCCATCGGTTTTCGTAAAAGAAAGGAAAATCATTTCTCATTCTCTGAAGGTCCTCGCGCGATACGTCTGAAAGGGAATTTATTGCAGTCAGTCACCTGGTCGCCGCCGCAGCTTTTTATGTGATGATGAGGAGGAGGAGGAGGAGGAGGAGAGGACTTTTTGTACTTTGATGGTGGTGGCGGGTTGTCCTAGGTTGAGAGAGCGCCCCTATGAATTAAATTACACCCCCTTATTTCTTTTTCTTGATCCCTTTGACATTGCTGGGTCACAAAGGTTTCTAGTGGAACGTCTTCCGTCAGTTTAATGCAGAGTAATTATTTGAACTTCGTTAATGAGAAATCCTTTTTCTTTCTTTCTTTTTTCCATCAAAGCTGCGGATTGTCTCTGGCCTTTTGCCAATAATAACAGTAATACTCGTAAGACGTGGTGGTGTCAAGCCTGTTGGTCCAAACTGGAACACCCACAGTTGTTAGGTCGATAAGCCACTCTGGTCTTTTCCATCTCGTGCCACCAGTAAGTCGAATTCCCATCTACACCGTCTCAACACCTTCCCTTTAGGACTGGCACACGTGTTCGTATTGTCGTTCCTGGTTCTCGGAGGATATATCCTCGTACCTTTTGACGATCTTTTGACTTTTTTTCTCTAGATCCAGCATGAGTTTGACCCCTTTTGGGTGTAAAGTGAAGTGTCCCAACAGCTACTGGATGGATTGTCAAGATATGTGGTGGGAGTATTCTCGGCCTAGGATGAACTGAAAACCCTTTGTTGACTCTCCTGACTTTTTTGTCTCGTGCCACCATCGTGTCAAAATACGTTTATTGCTAATTGGGTAATGGTACCATGCTTACAGCCGTTACCAAACACCAGGATCTTTAACAAACGCTGCAACTCTGTGCTTTTCAAACCCAGTGGCACTCTGACTATACAGAGGTGTCTGCGTGGCGCGACAAAGGACGGGACTCGGCAGTTCACCCACCGCTCACGGACAAGAGACTCTCGCAGAAATCTTCCGACCCCTTCCCCCCCCCGGCGTCTCGTTCCCTCAATCACATCATGAATCATCGGACCCGAGCAGCATAATGGACAGATGGCGGTGAATGAATCGCATGTGACGTCAACAACTCTTACAGGGGCAGTGAGCGCTTTTGAGGAAAGCTTGTTCTTCTCTTTGTTGTTGTTGTTGTTGTTGATGTTTTGACTGCAGAAGGTCGGGACTCGAACCCGCAACCTCGGTATGGGAGACTGAATCTCATTTTCAAAATTTTAACACATCAACAACCTTTCGGATGGGAGGACCTCAAGCAAGTCCAGTTGCCGTGGTGTGCCACTATGGAAATACCATAAACGTTCTTTATTGGGGTAAAAATAACCGGTTGTGAATCTTAAAATATAATATTGACTCATTATCGGTGTCCTCTCTCGAAAACATCTATCATATCATCAAACAATCAGCCAAATCCACTGCAACAGCTTGGAAAAGGTTTGTATTTTTGCCCCTGTTCTTTTCACCAAGATATATGAGAGGCGATAACTGACTCGTGACGATTGTTGTTTTTTTGTCCATTACGTTTTTCTGTGCTGCAGCACAGCCGGCGTCCAAACCGGTCATTTTTTTGCACCCTGCAGAACCAACTGCTGCGTGTCTTTTTTTTTTCTGTTTCTGTTTTTCTGCTGGGGAAATTTGAAGCTAGGTTGACGTGCAAATTGCGGGCTTTTGGTTTTGTTTCTCAGGCTGGTGTGTATCCCAAAATGAGGGCACGAGTCACTTGTGGGTTTGTTTGCTTTTGGATTTTTTCTGCTCTAGATGTAACTGGCACCGACGGAGCCCGTTCTTCAGTGAGTAAATGCCGTTTGAATGATCTTGACCGTGGCTTCGCCGTGCGCTCGGACAACAGTCTGCATTATTAAGGACTATTACTACTACTATTCCAAGTAGAGCTGTGGCTGATAAGAGCGGCAGCTCGCAGGAGAAGTGGATTTTAAAGGGAATCTGCCCTTCTGTCCCGTCTTCCGACACTCCGCCCACGCTCAATACAAAGAGAGCCTCTTTGGCTGAGCGAGACACAATCCATCCTTCTCTCCCGTCTTCCTGACCTCGTGATGACCCGTGCTTCCCATGCCCGATAGCCATCCTCTCTGAAGCCCGTGGTTCTCTCTCGTCTGTGTGAGGGAGAGTGAAGGTAGAGACAGAAGCACCTCGTAATACGCGGCATGTTCAGGATGTGAGAGTTGCACCTTTATTGCCTCTCTCTGTTCATAGCATTGGGGGGGGGGGGAAGATAAGCGATAAGCCGACACGGTGGGACAGTGGCCTGCACACTTGTTGTGTTACACGGCCATAAAATGAAGGGGTCTTCTTCTTAAAACGGCAGTGTATAACGGGATCTTTGTGGCTTGGGCAGCTTTTGTGCCCCCGGCTGCTCATTCATATTCCTTCCAGGAACGGCAGGCCCTTCCCGTTCCCTGCACTCTCCTCACACGACTCACCCTCTCCTTATGCTTTTTCGGGGGGGGGGGGTCCTGTTGCTCTCATTTTCTCATCCACGCAACATGTAAAGCCATATGGCTCGGTTTACAGCCCCGATCCGTTCGAAGCCTGTTCAATCTGTGCCGTTGTTCGTCCCTTTACTCATGAGAAGAGCGGAGGGGATGAGACTTGCGGAGCCTTCCTTGTCACATAAAGAAAAGGCCCCACAGGTGATGCTCGACACCGGAAAAGTCTCGCAACGAGCTTCCCTCGGCGCACGCACGCACGCACGCACACACAAACACACACACACACACACACACACACACGCGGAGACATCCGGAAGAAATATGGGATGTGAGAGAGAGTGACGCATGGTGATGTGGGATTAGATATCCTAGTGTGTGTGTGTGTGTGTGTGTGTGTGTGTGTGTGTGTGTGTGTGTGTGTGTGTGTGTGTGTGTGTGTGTGTGTGTGTGTGTGTGTGTGTGTGTGTGTGTGTGTGTGTGTGTGTGTGTGTGTGTGTGTGTGTGTGTGTGTGTGTGTGTGTGTGTGTGTGTTAGTGTGTGTGTGTGTGTGTGTGTGTGGAGAAAAGAGGAGGTGAGGTGATGGAGGAAGAGGAGGAGACGTTGAGGGATGGGGCGAGGCTGAGGGGCGAGAGAGGAAGCGGAGTCTGAGCGAGACAGAGATGTGAGGCGAACAAATGAGAGCGATAAAACGCACGGGCGGCCTCCTGCGGGGGAGTCACAGATCCGTGTTTTTCCGACAGAGGAGCACAGGTTTGTCTCCGCTGATTACTCGCGCTCCTCGCCTCTTGTCTTTTTCACTTCAATTTACCCCCCGAACCACTCACTCCCTCCCGATTCACTCATGCGAGAGAGGATATTCGGAGAAAAAAAAAAAAAAAAAACCCCGTATAACTATAAATAGTTTTTCAATGCTGCAGAGTCCAAACTGCGTCGACGCGTCAGTCGAGCTCTGACATTGACCGCGAAGCTTGTTGTTGAAGCTAAAAGGACGCGGTAAGTGTTTCTTGTTTTCTCATTTTGATACATTTTGTTTGAACAAAGCGGACGAATACATAAATAGGTTGTGACCTTGTTGAGTTTCCATCCGCTGTTTGCAGCTCGTTCAGCACCACGGACAGCTCCCGCCCTCGTTCCTGTCTGACCCGCCTGCAGACTGGAATGGAAAAAAAACGATGGTTACACAGCAACGGCAAGCAGAAGGACGACACCGAATGAAACTCGCATTTCTTTCTGGGCTGCGGACGCGGTTACTCGCCGTTGCTGCGTCGGCGCAAAGTTCCCGTTCCGCTCGAGGGCGAATAAGAGAGACGAAACCTGAACAGTTGCGAAGCGTTTACTTTTCACACAAACAGAAGTGTCGACGGTAAAAAATAAATGCATTAAAAGCCGCGTCCCCTGATTGTGTGTTTCAGCTGTTGCAGGGAAAACTCCGATTAAAAACCAGCAGCAGATGGCCGCAGTGATCTGGAAGGCAAATGCTTAATGAGCAAGTTAGCGATGTCGCTCGCTCCGAGCTCCTTTTTACGGGCTTCAAATGTACGGGGGGGGGGGGGTGTTAAAAAGAGGAAGACGCTGCAGAGCATCTAAAACTAAAATGTGCAAACTCGTCTTTGTTGCTGAAGCCAAAGGAAGATGAAAGTCTCCGTTGTTACGTTGTTGTTTTTTTCAGGAAGCACGATCGACACATTTGCGGACGAATTTTCTCCGTACGTGGACGATCGTTGAATAATCTCGTCCCAGTGAGCGTATAATTTTCGCTCCGGCTGAGGAACCTGTTGAACCCGGCCCCGTGCTGACAGCCTCGATCCAAGTAGGCTTCTTCGTGTACACATGACCAGGGCCGCAACTGACGATTATTTTCTCCCATCGATTAATCTGTCGATAAGCTGTTCGTCACAGAGGAGCCAAGAAGCCAGACAATATTCACATTTAAGAAGCTGAAATCAGAGAATATTGACTGGAATATTGAATTGAAAAACGACCTGAATCGGTTATCAAAATAGTTTGGCGATCAATTTAGTAATCGATTAGTTATAGAGTTTCAGCTCTGCACATTGCATTGCTTGAGGTTTTTGGATTCCAGTTATAATTTGTCGGGTTGTCACGGGCTAATTAAAAGGCATCGTCCTCCAAATGGCTTCTTAAACCTTGAGATTAATGAAATCCCGACACGCTCCGTCATGTTGTGCAGACACTCGACACTCGGCACACTCATTTCAGGTCATGCGTTAAAAAAAAAAGAGAAAAAGTCTGGTGTGTTTGAGCCTGTCTAAGAAGTTCCTATCTACAAACCAGAACAAACCCAGGGTCTAATCCTATTTCTCCTGAGAGAGAGCAGCCTCTGGGAGAAGGAGGAGGCAGGAGATTGCCAGCAGCTTTATTTTTTTTCACCCTGGTGATATTCCACTCCTGGGGGAGGGGGTTGCTCCCACTTGTTTGGTGTTTGGGCCGAGGATGCATGAATTAGTGAGGCATATGTGTGTTGCCGGAATGGACGAAATGATAGTGAGAATAACACAAAAGAGCCTTTAAAGTGATCTATGTACTTACAGTCAGGCCCGTCACCATAACTGCTTTTTGTTGCGCGACATATTGTCTGAGAAAATGATTGCGATGAACGACACTATCTTCCTTTTAAGACCTTTTTTTAATTTGAGCTCGGCGGCTGCGCGTCCAAGTCCGACGCGATCTGTGCTGAGAGAAACGGATTTATTAATCGTACGACAATGTCACCAAACACGCATGCAGGCAAAACGGCCGTCATTGAGTTTCAATGAAAGAATCCTTGATTTCATATGCGCGTATCGTGCGATAAGTCGATACTGTAATTACCGTGACCGGCCCACTTACAGTCCGAGGCCCTTTGTCAGAGTGACTTCACAACACCGAGGGAGTTTGGGTTTATTCTTTCAAGGGCGCCTTTCGTTGATTGATATTTATTTATTTTTTTACCCCTAGAGTTTCTGAGCACCTCACTTATCATAACCTACAATGATTGTGTGACATCATGGGAGTTATGATGGGAATTTACCACCGTCAGAGTGATATTTCCCGCCGTTCATACCCGATCCGAGCTGCAGACGAGGACGCTGCTTTTCGACACTGACCGCTCGGCCCAAAGTGGGCGATGCTTCTCCCTCGTAACACGTGCGCATCCAAAAAGTTTCTGCACGAAGGGTTTCACTCGCTGCGCGCGCGAGTGCGCGTGTTTTTCGACCCCGCTGGCTCGTCTCCCAGTCGCCACTCACGGGAAAAACACCAGGGACCTTGCGACACCCTTTGGCAACCGCGCGGATAGAAATCCGCTTCGCCAATTGGCTGGATGGCGAAACTGTTCACCCGATTGTCACATCTTCATTTTTAAGTTTACACAAAAGAACCAACAGCTGCCTATGAATCAAAGCCCCCCTCCCCCCCCCCAACACGCAAGCTTTTGATGGAGAATTTCTATTTGTTCAAGGATTCTCTCCTGCTCTGCCACGAGAGAATTTCATTTTGTTAATCTGTCCCCGTTGCACAATAGCAAGGTCTCCCAGTTTTTTGTTTTTTTTTCCCCCTCGGAAAATTGGCTCTCGCACATTAGTGAACATGTCCTCCGGCACGGCGGCGGCGGCTTTTTTGTGTGTGTTGCATATTTATATGTCGCACGCAAAAAGGGAGTAAATGGCACAGCCCCCCGCCCCCTGGAGATATTCGACTCTCTTTTATGATGAAGTGGCGCTGCTAATGGCGCTTTGCGTGTGCTCGGGCGCCGCTCGTGAGCTGCGTGCCGCGGCGCCGTCGCTGGAATCATCAGCCGTCGCTCCGAGTGAGGATTGTTTCCGAAGGCAGTTTCGCGTTCCGTTCACACGGTTCCCGGGTTTTGAGTCGTGGTACGTCACACCGCAGTGCAGGAAACATCGGTGTCGATAGGCGCCGGATCAAATCCTGGAATACGACCTGTACTGAAGTGTGATGTTCGGCAGACGATATTTATAAATGATCGTGCTATTTAACAGCAGTTTATAACACATGATCAATTGTTCATAACCCGTTATAGGGTAAGCAGATCTGTAACTGGTGTGTAGAGTTATTATTATATAGATAATGATTACATTGTATAAGAGAGATGTAATTGTATATGATCTCACGCATTAAAATGTCTTTAAAGTGTGTTATGAAACATTCACGAATAAATGTTCAGAACTCAATAAGAGGTTTGTTCTTATGTATAATGTATGAATCTGTCAAAGAAGTCTTCACATTTCATGTGATATATGGATATTACAGTATACGTGATGATATATTTGTGTAATATTGTACAGTAAGCAATGCTACTGAATAGCTTTCAAATGAATCACAACTGGATACTTTGTCTTTCAATTTCAAAGAAACCCAGACACACTTTCTTTTCTTTAGAAAAAAAAATATATATTCACCATGCTGGCCGTGGGAAAGGCAGTTTTGGAAACTAATCAGTGAAGTCGTTCAGACTGGATTCAAAGTTTTCAATCTTCACGACTTGAAATAACCTTTTGAAAATTCAAAGAGGGTGAAGATAGTCCACACTTGTACAACTTAGTTGTAGGTTGGATGGATGGTTTTCAAAGTGAAATACTCCAATGAGGTAAATTATGGAGGTCGGCCAATATTAGCATTTCACAGACATATCGATATCGGCCGAAATGTTTAGAGCAGACAGATAAATCCATTGGTCCGGTATGTAATCCTTTATTGTAAAGAATAAACAATGGTTTATGATTAAGATTATGGTTGAACTAAAATATCAAGCCTCAATAACATCCGGTGTGATAACGACATGTTAGGAATCATTGACAGATTCAAATAAATCGTGTACTCCCTAATATTGATATCAGCGTCGGCCCCAAAAATCCATATCGGTCGGCTCTAATCATTATGCCCTCTCTTTTCTCTTCCATAATTATTACCAATACGAGTGCTTAACATGAAGATTCATAGCTCTCATCAAAAAAATGACATTAATTAATACTCATCCTTTATATTAATCGTCATTGTGTGTGTGTGTGTGTGTGTGTGTGTGTGTGTGTGTGTGTGTGTGTGTGTGTGTGTGTGTGTGTGTGTGTGTGTGTGTGTGTGTGTGTGTGTGTGTGTGTGTGTGTGTGTGTGTGTGTGTGTGTGTGTGTGTGTGTGTGTGTGTGTGTGTTTTTTTCCGCAGACATAAACATGGCGGGTGAGCCGAAGCCTTACAGGCCCAAACCAGGCTCCAAGCGGCCGCTCTCAGCCGTGTACAGGTGAGACCCGTCGCTCCGCGCCGCTCGCGTCGTAAATATTGACCATCCTCCGAGGCCCGCTGATGTAAATGTGGAGCAACATTTGGAAAACCAGGATTCCTATAACTTGTATTTCTTCTTTTCCCTTTTTCTTTTGAACCTTGAATTTCTAATTCCAGCCTTGACTGGAGATCGCTCGGCACAGGCAGGTGGAGCTCAAAGGGAGACGCCGCTGCTACAAGCATCATTAAGCTTCACCCTGATTATTATAATTATTATTTGAATTTGTGGGGCCCACACACATCTTCTGGCCACAAACCGGATCAAAGCGGCGCGTGTCCTTCTGCAGTCGTTTCTCTTTACTCTTGACAGTTTGTCGCTTGGAGAAAAAATGTACACTCCCACCAATTAACTCCTTTCTGAATTGATGGTTTGTTTGTATTTCCACGTCTTACTTTCACAAATGCATTATATAAACCCCTTAATTTGCATTTCATAGCTGCCGCTGAAGACAGCCCAGATGTAATGTGGTAATCGTGGAACAGGAACACTACACTCCTCTTAATTGAAATACTTTTGCTAATGAAAACTCCTTTGAGAGTGGCAACATTTCAAAACAGCTCCTTCTTTTCTCCTCTTCCCCTTTTTATTTGTGCCGAAAATTGCTTAACACCGATTCGTCGCTCCGGAGCTCCAGAGAAAACGAGATTTCTCTCTCCCTCTTCTCCCGCTCTGCGACTGTACTTCTCTCTCTCTCTCTCTCTCTCTCTCTCTCTCTCTCTCTCTCTCTCTCTCCGTGAAACTTTTTTTCTTTTCCCTTTGTTCGTCGGCAGTCTCTCCGCGCGCCAGCGGGGCTTAGGCTCGCTGCCTCAACCTGCGGTGAGCTCTAGGCACCAACGTAGAGGGTGTCCAATCGAGTCGGAACAGCTTGAGCTTGATCTGCTTCACTCTCTGACTGATCCAAAATGGCCTCCTGATTTTTTATGCAGCCCTTTCTTTCTCACTTTCTCCCTGTCGCCTTCTCCCTGTCTGTCTCTCTCACAGTGGCTATGAATTTGATTACGAGTACTACAGGGACGATTTCTACAGCAGGTATGTGTCAGTCACATCACGTCAACACATTTGGGAGTTAACAAGGAAACTCAGCTGTGCCCCATTCCTTCTACTTCCACTTCTCTTCGTGATCGATCAATCTGTCGATTATTTTCTCGATTAATCGATTAGTTGTTTGGTCCATAAAATGGCGTAAAAAGGCGAAAAATGTCAATCGTTTTTCCAAAAAAACCCAGAGAAGATGTTTTGTTTTGGCCACGGACCAAAGACATTCAGTGAACTGTCACAGAGAAGCAAAGAAACCAGGAAAATATTCACATTTCAGAGGCTGAAATCAGAGAATTTGATTTTCTTTTTCATAAAAACTAAAACGATGAATCGATTAATTCAGAAGTCGAATACTAATCTAGTAATCGATCAACTGTTGCAGCTCTATTGTGAACACGTTGTATAACCCAAAATCGAACCCAATGTCTTATGAATGATGTTTTTTTTTTTACCGTAGTACGATAGTTAGCCGGACATGGAAATGAGAGGATCTTACATCAAATGGATAAATATGCTGTTTAATCCATTTTTTATACCTTTGCTGCAGACACTCTCAAAACTCTTTAAAACACTCGTCGTCTCGCTCCCTCATCGTTTATCTGCCGGCGCTGATGATGAGAGCGATTATCCGCTGAGGCATTTTTCCTAAATGTCAGCCTGGTTGAGTGCCGCGACACACGTCTTGCTGTCACAGTCTGAGCCGACACCTTCATCTGACATTCAGCACCCTCTTCTTTTTTTCGTCCTCCTTTGCTTCTACTTTGAAACGATACGCGAGGGGGTTATTTGCGTGCGGAGGCATATTGCTAAGAGTTGGACTCTAATGTCTACATCTTTTTTTTAATGTGGAGAAGAGAAATCCAATAGAAACATCTATATCGCAACACCGACACAGTTAATGGGCTTTAAAAAGACGTAATGGTGACAGAAAAACACATGTTGCCCTTGTTTATGAACATTGTCATAACGCTTTACGACCTCTTAGTGAAGACGGCAACCGACGAAATCAAAAGGAGAGTTAGAAATGAAGTGCAACATGATTGTCCCTGTCCTTTCTCGAGGCTTTTCGACTACCACGGCAGAGTGGCCCCCCCACCCAGAGCCGTGATCCCCCTCAAGCGCTCCAGGGTGCTCGCCCCGTCCTCCCGCCGCGGGAAGACCTCCTTCCCCATCAAGACGTCCTCCTCTTCCTCCTCTTCCTCCTCCAGACCCCCCACGTCATCCTCCACCGGGCTCAAACGTAAGTATAATCATTTTATTTTATTTTTTACTTGTCTTGTGTTTGTAAGCTTTTATTTCATTTTCATTATTATTTTTTTTTTTACAATGAGCACAGCCTAATTACGCTAATAGCATTCTGTCCATTCTGAAAAGCCGCGGCTCGGGGAGAGAAAAGACGGCGCTTTCAGCCGCGCCGCCTCTCTTAAAAAGCTGCTTAATTCAATGCAGCAGCTCAGAACAAGCCGCACTGCAACGTAGAGAGGAAAAACACTAAATCGTAAACACAAATGTCATCTGAGCTGTCCTGAGCGGCGCTCGCTCGGCAGCGCGGCACTATATCCCCGCTACGCAGGATTCCATCTGGATCTCATTCGCTCTTCTGATTAACCGGAGATGCGTTAAAAACCTCCTGAAAGTGTAATTAGCGTGAGATCGGGGGGGGACGGGGGGACGTCGATGTGGTCGGCCGCGTTGTTCTCCAATCCGCGGCCTTGTGTAATTGGCTGCAGTGTTGGGTCATTGTTGCACCTCCTCGGCCGGTGTTATCAGCGCCGGGCAGCTCGCTGCGGTCTGTCATGAGGACCCAGTTGCTTTTGGTATTATATAGGAGTGTGTGTGTGTGTGTGTGTGTGTGTGTGTGTGTGTGTGTGTGTGTGTGTGCGCGCACGCGTGCGTGCGTGCGTGTCAATGAATTCTCTCTCTCCCCTCTGTCTAAGCACTGCTGCCGCATGTTCGGGGGGGGGGGGGGACTAATTTTTCTCCTGCCAGGGCCGTGAAGAATCGCCGTTCGTATCGACTTTGGTCTCGATAGATTGGACCGCAGAAGAAGGTCAGCGTGTCCACGCGGCGGGGCGGGTTAAGTGTGGGCACTTCGAAAACGACTCGGGCCGCGTGTGAATAACAATTCGCAGGGGGAGGGGGAGATGAAGAAAGAGCCGTCAGATGGATGGATCATGAGCGATGGCTTGTGTTGTGGGTTTTGTCTTTTAAAGAAACACTGTGAAGGTGAAATTAAACTTTCAATTGTCTTGTACTCATTAACACCTCTATGCCTTTGAGTCCCTACTACAGTGGACCCATTTCTGTCCCCCCACTGTCACTGTCATAATAAAGGCATATAAGCAGGTTTAAGGAAAAAATTATGGAACATGAATTAGGTGAAATAAATAAAACTTTCTTAATTTTAGTGTCTCGTGAATTTTATTTCACACCAAGGAATGGGAAAGTAATAAAAATGGTACAAAAATAATGTTCCCTGTGATTATCTCTTAAGATGATCGTCTCTTTGGCGTCGGCCCCGAAACTCTTTGCTCGGCTTGATCCTCATAGACCCGTGATCCAGGGGATCGTCACTACCCCCAAGACGAATCACCGTCACCATCTTCGCCAGGGTCCTAAAAGAAGACCCGCGTCTCGCTTCCTAATTATTTTCCTAATGCTTATTAAATAACAATGGAATTTCCCTTTTCAAACCAAGCGGCCCCCAGATGCTGCGGCGATGGAACAGTGTTGGATTAGGACGTGTATGGTTTTGGCTCTCTGCGGCTTATGTGACTGATAACACAAAAGGGTGGTGGAGGGGGGTGGGGGGGGGGGAGGCCTGGAGGCGGCGATAAATTAGAAAAACTGTTCCGCACTTTCTTATCATCAAAGGACAACTTCGTGGGCTGCCCACAGCGAGCTCAGATAATGTTGGAATAAGTAAAAAGCGAGCGTGCCTTCATGGAAGTTGCTTTTGTGTACACGCGGAAGCGGTTGATACCGAGAAGCAGATAGAGAACATTTCAGCGTGTCCCGCCATCGAGATATCGTTGTTTATCCTCCGCTTTTCTCCTTCGCGCCTTCGCACAAAGGTCGATTTCTTTTTATTATTTTTTGCATCTCCGTAGCTTTGGGGCTTGATGGCTGCGTTGCGGGACAACGTGACACTTGCACGCGCACACACTGCCGTAGACGATTTCCTCTTTGTCATGCACACAATAGTCGTCGCGCTCCTTTTTCTTTTTTCTTTAAGAAGTAATGCATCGGCAACTGCCACCACTTCTGTGCGCATCGAATCTCACCAAGCCGTACTTTGCAGTGTTCTTTGTCAGCATGAGTTCCAGTGAAAGATTAAAAAAAGTCCTATAGGG
This sequence comes from Scophthalmus maximus, assembly GCF_022379125.1. NCBI lineage: Eukaryota > Metazoa > Chordata > Actinopteri > Pleuronectiformes > Scophthalmidae > Scophthalmus > Scophthalmus maximus. Next base: position 12,235,924 of record NC_061535.1, read on the forward strand.
GGAATCCAGCCTAGCGCAGGCTAATATGTTATACGTTGTTATCATGCGCTGACATCTGCTCGAAGCGTAGATGTTTATGTTTTATGCATCAGTTTAGCTCATACACAGCAGCGCACAGACGATGGGATGGTGGGCGGCTCTGCATTGTGATGTGCTGTAGGTGTGAAATAAAACACAAAGAAGTCAACCTCGGAAGAGCCGCACGCAGACATGACACCGCGCAACTCGTGTTTGGATTCCGTGCGTCTCTCTCCCGCTGCCGCTGATTTTCTGGCTGGAGCTTTGCAGGAAGTCGTGGGTTTGTTTACCGAGCGCTCATCCGATCCTCCGCCCGGCCCTGACGGAACCTGATAGGTGTCAAAGAGAATTTTATGTTCTCTCCTCAACTTATGCTGTCGGTCCCCATCCCCCACCCCCACCCCACTATTCCTCTCCAAAAAACTGACACTTTTCATCCGACGAGTGTTGAGGAATAAGAGTATTTTATTACTTTTGGATCCAAATTCTCTAATCTGCTCATTTCAAGCTGCTGGGGTTGTGCATCCGCGAACCGCGCGACTGGCCAGAATGAATTGAAGCGGTTCCCTTAAAAAAAACAAATGCACCCTCTATTATCATGCAGATGTTATTTGCATATGACATATCGAGGGTTCAAAGTCAAACTCTGGCGTGACTCGGTTGCGCTTGAATTCCCCCAAAACCCTCAGACGTGTACAGTATTGTGGAGCGAACGCCGAGACCAAAGCAAAGCAGGGGAAGGGGAGGGGGGGGAGGGGGGGCGGGCGGGCAATAATTCATGAGGCAGTAAACAGAAGCTGCGGGAGGGCAGATTGTGCCCCCCCTTGTTTTCTCGTGTGGTTCTGCTTGTGAGGCAATGATCAAGCACAGTTGCGGCGAGCGGATTAAATTTACACGGAAATGGGGAAAGCAACACACAAGTGGGTTTTTTTGGTAGAAATGTTTGATTCCTTCAAAATTGAATGTTAGCTTTACTTTAACGAGACAAAAGCCTGTCGAAAAATGATAATGTGACAATAAATGCCGTCGATTATTTATGTTTCAGTTGTAAAATGACCTTTGGGGAGGTCGGTGCGAAGAACAAAGCGCTCGGACGTTTAATATTGTGAATGAGCTGCCAATGAACTCCATTAGTGCCATTTTAAAATGTTGTCCTTTACTCTAGGGAATGTTATTCAACCTTAGTAATTTGAAAACCATATTTCATCATGTTTTTTTGTTCATTGCACGTTTAAAGATTCTGTATTTTCATCTGACCTGTAACTGATCCGATACTTACACGATTATGCTATCAGTTAATTGAATCTGCTCAGTGAAACTGAAGTGCTTACGTATTTGCCTCACACAGACGTCTCCTGCCAACTCAAAAGATATCGGCACTATTGTGCAAAAACACGAGCGGCCGCCGCGCACGGCGGCGGGGGCGTGAGCCCTCGTGCTAATCCTCAAATTGAAAAGCAGCAGGTCCGACAGTTTTTCGGCGGGTTAACTTTGCAGCCGGCCACCCGGAGATGTTCTTCCCCGAGGAAGAGAAGAGATGATTTGATATCCAGAAATAAAAAAAGAAACTTAAGCGCGTTGACAGATGACAGCATGCGGCGCGTAATAAACCCGCATGTGGCGCCGGCGTCGTTGGAACGAGTGCACAAAATGGATATGGACAAACTGAACCCGACTTAACGTTCTGTGTGTGTGTGTGTGTGTGTGTGTGTGTGTGTGTGTGTGTGTGTGTGTGTGTGTGTGTGTGTGTGTGTGTGTGTGTGTGTGTGTGTGTGTGTGTGTGTGTGTGTGTGTGTGTGTGTGTGTGTGTGTGTGTGTGTGTGTGTGTGTGTGTGTGTGTGTGTTTCTTCTGTGCCTCAGCAGTGAAGACGGACCAGCTTCAGACTATCAAGCGGGAGCTGACCCAGATCAAGATGAAGATCGATTCCTTACTGGGACGTCTGGAGAAGATCGAGAAGCAGCAGAGAGTCGAGTCTGGTGAGGAGCGGAATCAGAGCGTTAAAAAAAAACAGCCAAAAGGGAAAAGGACGGGGAGGGAGGGGGGGTATTGAGAGCACGCACGTGGCCATAAGTCTTGGTGACATTGCGGGAGATAAGAGCGGCGGGGCGTTCCGTCATGTCCGCGCACAGGTGTCAAAGACCACGCTGACTGGGATGATGTGACGGGCTCTTTATAGACGCCCTTCACCGCAGGACGGTCTCAGGGTGCAGCTCACTGTGAAGGACACGAGGAATTTGCGTCGTGTTGCAATACATCCAACGTGCACGTCGGCAGCTAAAACGCAGAAAACGCGTTTTTTTTTTCTTCTTTAACTCCGACAGAAAAGAAGAAAAAAAATCACACACCGTTGGTTCTGTTCCTCCTTCGTGCACACGTCTGTGAGCAGCGAGAATGAATCCAAGCAACGGATTGAAGGAACAGTGAGGAACTCCCGCTGACACGCGAAGGCTTGAAAAACAGTCTCATCTGTTTTGAAGGGACGCTTCAGAGAAGAAGAAAACGGGTTTTTATCTCGGCAAGACTGCTGTCGAAAATGACAGCAAGAGAGATGATGGGTTCTAATTCTATTTGACTATCTACTGATCTACTGAACATGAGGTGGTTTCTAAAAGGTACGACCAAAGGAAAACACACGCTGGTGCTGTATTGTCAAGTTTCGCCGTTTGATTGCAAACTTAGCCTTCAGCGGCAATTTTCCATTCTCTTTCCGTGCATGTTATCAGATTATGATGAAAACAATCTGATAATTTAGACTTTTTTCTCTCCTTTTTAAGTAAAAAAGCTAAAATAACGAGCCACGAAACGTGGAAATACAGATGACAGCCGAGATTTCACAATGAATTTTGTAGACGCGAAACCCAAAGTGAATTTAAGAGGCGGTGCGATGTCGCACAAATTGGATGCCTCCGATTTTTGCGGCGAGAGAGACTGGAGGTAAATGAAAGAAATTCATCGGGAGTTTCCCGACACGAATAACTCAAACACACTCCCCCAGTTGAAGTATGTGTGCGTCTTGCTGCTTCTCACTGGAGCTCATAGCGGATGTACAGCTGGTACATCTGTGCGACGATTGTACTGGTCGATAATTCTGTCTGAACCCACGTCAGTAGTTTCCTCTAAGTGCCGCCTGATCCCCTCAATTGAACGACGGGTGGAAAGTTCAGAAACGTTCAGCCGCGCTCGAGCGTCGAGGCTGTAAGCCGCGCGGCGTTCGCTCGTGACACTTCCTCGGTGCTAGATGGAAAGTAAAAAAAGAGATGTTGCCTCGGGTCGCGTTCGTGCTCGTAGAAGCTCGAGTGGGATGCGAGATTCTGCTGCTGCGTTGGTTTTCAAAATGGAGGTGGAACTGTTGGGTACGACTGACGGATGAAAAAATGCACCGGGAGAGTATGTGGAGAGTTCACAGACGGATGCGCTCGTCGATTTTCACTTGCTCGGGTCTTTTTAAGTCGCTGAAAGCGGCAGTCAAATAAGCGCTGCCTCTACCTCGTGAACCCTGGGAAACCCCCGACAGCCGCCACGGCATCGCACTGACTTGGTTCTCCGTGTCTCACTCAAAGAGTCGCAGAGAAAGTACGAGGACAACTGCGACTCGCTGCACGAGGAGTCGGTGTCGGAGGCGGCGGAGAACTCCGGGGAGGAGGCCGGGGAGGGGCCGCTGGACGTGGAGGCGGGAGAGATGACCGATGGAGGTGAGGACGACTACGACGAGGAGGGCAGCCACCATCTGGTAAGAGAAAGCGGTTGACGGGGGCTGACGGGGAGGGATGAGAGCGCGAGGCACTTTGGGGAGCTCTCGAGTGGGCAGAAAGTCTTCGCCGACTGAAAGTTAATTCCCCGGAATTATTCATGGCCACAGATCCTGAGCGAGCGGGGCTCCACATGAGTGAACGGCGAGGGCGCCCAGACTGACAGTTTTTCTCCCGTCCACCCCCGGCGGGGAAACATGGCTCCTCACGAGCCCCCCCCCCCCCACACACACACACACACACACACACACACACACAGGCTGTAATTAAAGCCGAGGGGCTTAAGACACATAGGAGGCGAGTTTGTAGACGAGAACCTGAACGGACCGATTTGTGGAGCTGACCGTGAAATGGTGCACGTAGGACAGGGGAAGAGGAGGCTTTGCTCTCACAAGGGCATCAGCTGTCACGAAATAATAAGAACATGCCGATTGCAAGAGCAGAGCGTTCATGCGTTGTGCACACAGCGATGTAATACTGCAGTGACGCTGACTTCGGATGAGGTTGCTGTGCGCCTTTCTGTTGCCACGGGATACACATCCCAAAGAACGCGCCCCAATTTAAAGACTAACGCACACACACGGATGCTCAGAGACGCGTTCAAGGGCATTTGCCGTTTCAACAGGACGGGCACCGGATGGGGAAGTGACAGCGGCGTCAGTCTGACATCACCACTGTTGCAGCAGTTTTCAGTAGTAAAATGGGAAAAAGATGTGATGTTGAGCTTCAATTAATAATAAATGAAATAAATTGGTCACTGATTTTGGCCAAAAATGCCATTTGAGCTTTGATTTCCTTGGACAAACGTACATTTCAATCCGTTTCCTGCTTTGAATACTGTAAAAACAAATGTCAATGTAGCATTTTTTTAACCAAAGAATCGAATTACTGCCACATGTCCGGCCCTTTAACTCCGTAGCTACAGTTTATCTTCATCCTGGGAGCTTTAACAACCAAATTATACAGCATGTTAAAATACATTTACCCATCTTATTTTACAACAGTACTTATTAAACCGTAGAGCGGCTCTATTTTATATCTGGCCATTTTTCGAGTTCAAGCGCTGCCGTCCACACAATTACCCCGGGGGTCTCGGATGTGTTTCCAGCGCGTCACTGACTTGACGCCATGCTTTTGAGCGTGCTTCCTTTGAATTGCCACATTTATCAGCACGGGCATCCTTGATGAGAGCTTTGTGTCCTTGCTAATGGAAGAGATTATAATTATTTTTGTAGAGAGACATTATGGAAGAGAGTTATTTGTTAGCGGGAGGTCAAATTCTGATCACCGGCCGCGACAATGCACCACAAAGACTGTTCATGGGGGTTATTAGCGTGGCTGCTTTCGTCGCACATGTGACCTTTAGAAGGGATGAAATCCAACCTGTGTGCGAAGTAAAAAGAAACACTCTCCTCTCTCTGCTCTCCTTTTTCAGATAGAGAACCACGTATCGGATATTGACAACTGAGATCAGGTAAGAGCTTTGATTCACGTGTGCGTAGCAGCGATCTGTGAGGCGGTCCTGCATTACTCCTCATGGTTCCTGGGGGCTCGGTCCTCATTAAAGGCCGCACCACCGCCGGGCTGCGTCTCTCGAGCATCTCCACACATTCGTTAATCATCTCCTAAGTCATAAGCGCCGTGACATTTTGGAAGACCGGCGCCACTGAAGGGCAGCTAATGCCAAATTTCGACAGAGGAAGCAATAATGATATTTCGATGGGCCAGAACCGCCCATAAACAGCATTCATCAAATTGAATTGTGGGGGCCGGTGGTGTTATGAAGGCCTAAGGTAAAAGAACATTATTTTTTTTTTAAAGTTTCCTGCCTCTTGCCTCTCAGGGTGTGGGTAATGATGCGGCCACATCATCAGTGAGCTCACCACTGGCTGGCTTTTCATAGCAGCGTTGCCTGGCAGTGTTTATGAGTGGCGGACTGTTGATGTCGTGACACTGAGTTAAGCTCTTTTGCTGTTAGAAAAGTAAGAAAAAAAGATTCATAATCGCATATTTTGGCTCTTAATTTGGACCCTTTTTATTTTTGTTTCAGCCATGTTTTTAGGGAAATGTGTCCAATAACAGTCTTTATTTTACTATATTGAGAAGTCAATGGAGATTTCAGAGAGTTAAAAATCATTGTGATTTTGCGTAGATACGTGTACTTTTCTATTTTAGCATAAGGTGCATAGCATTACATTGTGGGAATGGTAGCAGACAGTATAGCGTACTTTCCATGGTCGCCCCTTGTTACGTTATACTGTGGGGTTAGATATAGTCTGTTAATTTCACACAGAATTTGGACACTCAATAAAACGGTGGATAGAAAATATAGTACACTAGATAATAAATAGGGAGTGATTTTAGACACGGCCATTTTATATTTTATGTGGAACCATGTGTGAGGCCCTGTTCGGAGTCGTTAGTCTTAAGCAGATCCATAAAACCACCGTTTGCAATCTTTACACTAAAGTTTTACAATCAAACAATGTATAATTTGTCAATATGTGAGCTTTATAGGGTTATTGGTTTTACTTGAGAAAGAGCGAGGCAAGATGTTTCCCTCCATTTCCGATCTTTTCCACTACGCTAAGCTACTCGCCTGCTAGCTCTAGCTTATATTTATGACCGAGGCATCCGTCTTCTTGAAATAAGAGAATATTTTTATGATTCACACACTAAATTAACTCATTCCAATCGATAGCTTACTAATACAATAACACAAAATAGTATCATCAACCTTTTTCCTCCAGAGCTTTTGAAAATGATCTGTTAGCATTAGCTTGCGTATTACAATTTTGCCTGTGTTTTCTGCAGTTGCTTGCAGTTTGCTGCATTAAAAAAGTAATTAAAACCAAAAAAAAATCATCATTCGTAGGTTGTTTTTTTCAAGGTTATTCAGGTATGTTTTACCAAAAATCTTTTTACAATGAACACTACACCTTTTTTCCTCATCTGCCCATCCAGGCATCAGATCCGCCTCTGAAGAAACTACATGTTGCCTGTCAGTTTCCTATTTACACGCAAAATTCTCTCCGCAGCAGATTCACTAAAACCCCCTGAAACCTGAAAATCTCTCTTGAGGTCATGGGAATCTGAGTGTTTAATTGCAGGGCCTACCAAGGGAAGGAAAATCATATTGAGAAGAGCCTCAATAAGTTAATTTCCAGAAGGATTAGAGATGCAGCTCTGGCCACAAACAAAAATATCTGCACATCCCTAGATATTTCTGGGCCCATTCAAAAAAAAAAATAAGAAGCCATTCAAAGGACAAGCTTTAAAACTCCACTTCAATCCTCATCAGATTTGCATCTTTACAAACAGCCACCATGTTTGAGGAGGGGGGGACACGAGCCTATAAATGTGGTAAAGTCAGTTTTTCTCTCTTTATCCCGTCAGGGTGAGGAAAGCGGACGCCTCTGCCGGGCGGGATTTACAATTCATCATCACCTTCGAGAGACACAAAAGGATCTCTGGGGGGGGAAATCGAGACGCCCATTCTGGACTGTAAGTTGTTGTGTTCCAAGAGACGCGGAATCCCATTTAGATCGCCCCGAATTTGCAGCACAAACCGAATGTGATTTTTTTTTTTTTGAAAACGTGATATTTCCATGCGAGAGGCCGTCGGTGTCACGATCACGTTCCTGAAAGAAAAGAGAAAAAAATAATAAAACAAACGTGAAGGAAATGAAGGGACTAGTTTGGATTTATTGTTTTGAGTTATGTTGCGATGGGGCGGGGGGGGCGGGGGGGGGGAACATTGATGTTGTTGCTTTTAATGAAAATGTGTTTGCGCTGTGAACTTTTTTTCCAATTCATTTTCTATTATTGCTCAAAAAAAAGTCAAGTGAATAGATGACAGTCAGAACAACGTGCGGCCGCGGTCAGAAATATTACGAAAAAAACATGGTAGCAACCTCTCGGTGGAGCTAGAATCCCTACATACATACAAGTTGTGAGCGTGACTTTTCCCTGCTTCATCCATTTATCACACAAATGCCCCGTTCCATCGTACATTCCAACTCCTGCCAAAGTTTCCAAAGCAGACGGGGCTTCCTGTGGTAGAGAGCCAACGCTGGCTCGGGCCTCCTGCCAGGGAGCGTTGCCCCGGAGTCTCAGTGTCTCCTCCCGCGATTCAGATCAGAAAAATATGGAATAATAATACAAAACAGAAGATGCCCATGAAAGTCTATAAAAATATTATAGTTGAGTACAAACTGTGAGCAGATAGAGCTGAACTGGCACTTGGAGGATTTTTTTTTTTTGCTGCTTTTCACCAACATTGATGTACTGTACATGATTTCCGCCCAGCTCATATTTGGCATAGTTACCTTCGCTCTTTGCTTCGGCTGAGCAAATATAATTAACCCGATTATAAATAAATTGCTGCAAATTGAATTATATGTCACCGGTGATTTGGGTGCCAGAGTGTTCCACTGTTAATTATTCACATCGTGTTTGCTCCCCCCCCCCCTTTTGTTTTGTTGCATTAAGATGTGACCGTTAGGATGTTAGGAACTGAAGCTAATATAAACCAGGTGTTTCAACTGCTGCTGCTGATGATGATGTTATACTTCATTAATATAAAAGCTTTCCAAACACTATCAAACCAGTTTGAATAGCCTGAAAGCTTTCAAAGAACAAAAGTTGTTGCTCTGTTATTAACTCGGTGCAATTTCAGCCTTGTGTTCGCTTCGTAGTTGAGGTTTAACATTTGCATTGTTACTACACTAAAAAGTATAATATTTCATGTTTTATTTGCTGCATAGGCTTCAAAACCTGTGATCCCCCCAAAAGAGCTGTGGATTAACCTTCAATTTAATGTAAATTTCAATTTCATATCATTAATCCCTACATTCCCTATTGTTGGAAGAATGCTGCTGAACATATTTTGAAAAGTGCAACTAAGGCCATACATAATGAAACACATATCGTACGTTGTTCCGGGACTTATTCTCTTCAACTTCAACTCGACTCCTGGTCGATTGGCCGCGCCGAATAATGAGAGAGCTGGAGCTAATTTTCCTCGATTGCCATTTTCCAAATAAGAATGGTAATTTCACTCGCTCGTTCATTCAATCCCCCCGTGTGGGATGGACCGCAGACACAAACTTCAGGAAACTCTGCGCACAGCTCCGTTTTCCTTGCCAGTCGAAGCGAAACAGAACTCGCATGTGTTAATATGCGGGACTTAATTAGTCTCTGTACCCGGATCTGACGTTGCCGCTGATTTATGCATCGTCCCTGGCGAGGAAGCATCGGTGGACATTGAGGTCACATGCTTCATTAACGCTACGTGATGATAAGTCTTATTTTCCATTGGACTTTTTTTGCAAAAATACTTTAGGGGTTCAGAATTTCCGCTGCAAAAATGAAACGTGTGCATAAAAGCACGGAGGATTGGAAACCCACCAGAATGTCAAGGTCCGTCAGGCGACATCATCATCATCATCATCATCATCATCATCATCAGCCCAGTTGATGCTGCTCACAGTTGAACTACTGTAGCACACCTGGTCTACTCTAGCTGCACGCTCCTCCTCCTCCTCCAGACAGCAGAAGCCCTGGAGTGATGGGTTGTTTCATTTCCCTCTTGACCCTGAGACTCGGGGGCCACACCGGTGCCGGCGAGGTTAAAGGAATTACCACTGTGGCGTTCGTGGCCTTGTGGACACTGGCATCTGAAACATTAGACAACAACAAAAAAAACTGTTAATCTGGATAATCCACAATTGCCTCCGTACACATTTTTTTCCCCAAACGTATTATTATTAAACCTTAAGAAAATGGCTCACTTGAAAGCTGCATTCACACGCCGGTGTAAAGAGCTTTGTTGTAATGAAGTCTTGCGGTGATCCCTTCACTCCAGTTTCTGTCGTGTCGTTTGCACAAAAGCTGCAGAGAGAAAATGGTTTTAAATCCTGTAAAAACTGGATTTTCTTTTTTCCCCCACACAATCTCGTGAACACACCAGTCGACCGTGGCTGCGCTGCCCCCCCCCCCCGAAAAAAAATACACAACGGAGTCAAAAATAATAACTGTCCCCGCGGCTTATTCCAAACAAGTGTCTGGTGAATGATGATAATGTGTCATATTTAGCACTATTTTTGTACCCAAAAAAAAAACTGTTTACGGGGGGAAATGGCTCTGCTTCATGTTTATGTATTTATTTTTTTTGCTGGTAGCCTGTTATTTGATGAACACGTACGGTGATGTGTGGAATATTTTTGCAAAAAAATGTGAAAAACTCATTTGCTTTCAACTGTGGTAAAATGATTCAGGGTCACTTTACAAACGCTCGCTTTTGTTTCACCGTGTAAATAGGCCTCATGTTGATCTCGAACACCAATAGACTAAAACGAGGGGAAATGTTATTGATTCTAAAAACAACGCAGAAATAATATACTGACAGTTTGTTGGAAAGTGTTGCGGGGTCTGAACCAAAACCGCGGGCGCTGGAGAGAGACGTGTGGCTGACAACTGTTGTATAGAAAATGTACATTTTTTTGTAAAGATATTTTTATCAAGAGGCATGTTTACCGTGACTTTGTATTTTCAGTTCATGTATAATAAAAGAAAAACAACAACCAAACGGTTTATTCCAAATGTTGCCAGGCTAGGAAGCTCATTGTCGTAGATGAATATTTGTGTTCTCTTCATCAGTCGATTTGAAATGTTCGTGTCATATACTTAACTCGTCACAATGGTTCCGACGATCGACACTTTATTTTACAAATAAACATGAACTGAAGGACAAAGAAAGCTCCTTTCTTCTTTCTGACTTTTACTGTAAAGTGCTGCACACGAACACGGACAGACGCGATAATCACTCACAGATGGCGTGTAAATATTTTGGTGCATCCATTTAGGCGTGCCACTTAAAAATCCATTCTCTCATCCATTCATTACCAAAGCATCCCCCCCACCCCCCACAATGCAGACTTGCTCAGTTAATCGTGATTTATAATAGTTGGTTATGCGCCGCCGCGTGCCGCACGCCTGTCGACAGAGTGGCACTCTAACAAGTTGTTGCCGCGCGGCGTTTTTTGACTGCGTGTCAAATTAACGTCAGTCAGCGGGGAGACTGCGAGGCCGCAACGGGCTGCTTGTCATCTCGCGTTTTCACTTAACGGCGCCAGTCAGATGGCTGTGCCCCCCCCCCCCCCCCCCCCTTGGCCGGGAGCTTTTGTCCTGAACGCGATGTGACCGTGTAGCAGCATGTTCCACCTGAGGTCCGTTGTTTTGCGCGTGTGTGTGTGACAAATAGCGACGATGCACCGATCCATCGAAGTCAACTTTGCTCCTGAACTTGGGTCTTTCTGGTTCCCCCGGAAGTGTGTCAAACTCAAAATTGTCTGTCGTCTTTGAATTTGAATCCATCCCGACCAGAACAATACTCCACAGTATCCGAAGTATTGAACCCGCCTGTGTTGGAAGTTCCAAAGATGCAGACAGGCTGGAAACATTGGCTCAAAATCACATATGTATCTACAGTAGTAGGTATTACATCCTATAATGATCTCCCTGTTCAATAGAGACGTATGGAATATATGTTTGCTCAACAGTAAGGCCGTCGCTCTTCTCTTAAAAATGTAAGTTTGGATCTTTCTTTTTTTTTCACACGACCGATTCGCTGTATTTCAGTTTTTCCACTGGGGTCGTCTCGCTGGGCCGAACACACCGTGGTGATGAAGCAGATTGAGCGACATGTTGAGCATTTAACACTAAAAAAGTATTAAAGTAAAGACTTTCGAGGAAGAAACAAAAACGTAATATTAGCTTATTTAGTGGGATAAGCACAAAATGAAGATTTCAGTGACTTTAAGCTCAATAAATCTTATTAAAAGCCACTGGATTATCTGAGAAACGCTGAAAATATATATATATATATATATATATATATATATATATATATATTTTTTAAATTCAAGCATAATAAAAACGGACATTTTGGAGCTATACGCGCTTCTAGCAGGACAGAATTGGAGTTATAGGTCGTGTTTCTATCGCTTGTCACTTCTGCACGTTAGTTATGGCCGGAAAAATGAAAAAGTAACCATGTTGACGGAGGTAAAAGGAGACGATACAGTTCTCTGGATCCTTTTTTTGGTTCACGAGGCATCGCCGTCACGCTCGAGGACACTTCAGCGGAACGTTTGTCCTCCGTCGAAGATGTAATGAGTCGGAAGAGCAAACAGGCCAGTTCTGCCGCTTGACTCGGGAACACGCTGTAATTTGAAGTCTGATTAGGAACCGTTTTCCTTTTTCCTTTTGTACGCGGATGAGAGGCCGTCCTCGACTCGCCGCAGTTTGGCTGACATTGTCCTCCCCCTCCTCTCCCCCACATGAGGCCCAGGACTGTGAAATGTCACAGCTGGGATGAGAGGTGTTATTATCATCCTTCATTTTTTATTCATGAAGTTTGAGCTGGTAAACAGCGACGTCCTCTGAAATCCCCTCTTCTGCTCTGTCACGTCATTTCGACGTGTGAGCCGCGGCCTGCCACGGTCCGACGGGACTTGTATCCTGCGCGGACCACGCTTCTGTTCCGATTGCGTCTGCTCCTGAAAATATGTATTTATCCATGTTTTCTTCTTCTTCCTCCCCGCGCCTTTCTGCTCCTGAACATGCAACCGACGACTGCCGAGCTTCCGAGTCCGCGCCTCTGACCTCCGGGGCGTCGGTGGGATGCAGTCAATCCAGTAACAAAACTGATTGGTAACACCGAACAAACACGGCGACGCTTCACGCAGCCCGAGCCCTTCGACGGGGCTTCTTACCTCCTCGTTGGACGACAGCGGTAATGGCGTTGAGAGGTTTCGCCGTGTCACGTCCACTCTGCTGGCGACTCTGTAAATGTAGGTGGGCAGCGACAGATGGCACCTTTAAAGCCCCCCCCCCCCCTTTATCCCCAGTAAAAGGTAATGCGGTAAGGTTAATGAGGGCCATCGTCACCCGCCACCCACAATTAACCCGCCGTGTCAAGTCGGCCCAGCCGGCCACGGTTGCACACAGCTGTTTTTTTCTGTTTAACCTTAATACCAGAAAACTTTCTCACCCCTGATTTAATGCGCCAGAGTTTTTCAGCAAGTCCAAATTCAGCGATGACAAGTCGCCCCCCCCAGGACGGGAGTTAGACTACGCGGTTTTAATTCCACCGGAGCCGTCGAGGCTGCTGCAAGTGTGGATTTCACAGCTGCGGAAATAAATACGGTTAGGAATATCAGTGCTGCTGGACACAACATTGGAATATGTGCATATTTTTCTTGATTTGAATAAATTCATCTCAACCGCCGCCACCGCATGTTGAGTTTCAGGCCCAAAAAGAACTAAAAAGAAACATTGAGCATCATATTGGGTGATCATTCCTCCTCCATCTTAGCTGTATATATGAATTTATATACTATGTATGTATGTATTTGTAGTTCTAATTATATGAATGGTGTAAAAGAAAATCCCTAATACTGTATTCCACTTCAAAAGCTGAATATTGGAGAGGGAGAGAGAGAGAGAGAGAGAGAGAGCTTTTGCCTTACTGCTAATATTCATCTCCACGGCTCGCTGCACAAATCTTAATTAACATTTATATTATATTAGCTCAGGGGTGCATGATGAGCATATTTTTTCCGAGGGTTTGATATGAAAAAATATCGAAATGAATTTGCTCGTGTCTCCAATAATAATAATAATCCGAGTGTCCCCCAGATTGCCGTCTCCGATGAGGGATGAGCGGTCGTGGTGTCATTAATTCGGATTAGGCTAACATTAGCCTTTAGCTCTCAAGGGTGCGGAGACTCAGCTTCTTTGTGTCAGGAAATATGAAACTTTTTATCTCTTTTCAGACGTTGAAATATTGAACGCTACAGCCACTTCGCAAATTGTTTTTTATCGCCGATGCTTTCTTATGCCAGTTGGTTGATATCACACCGACGTCGTCATGAAGGGGGACATCAATCCATCAAGGGGTGAATTGAGACTGAAAACACGTCGCGTGATAAATGGGGAAAGGCTGGATGGATCATAAAGGTTAATCCTGTTCATAATGTTAGATCTTGGACGGAAATAGACAGCCGCAAGGTACGTGTGGGGTTTCGGATTTCCCGGTTTCAGCGGAGATGAAATGTTACACGAGAAACTGAAAGAAAAAAAAAGCCAAGGTAGAAAGCTGAAAGATAATTGCTGCTCACTCCTCATTGGAAGAGCGAACAAGCAGTAGGACTTGGAAACTTTAGGGAAATTATCTATAATCACAACTTTAGATTAGGTTTATATTATTATATATATCATATATTATATATAGTCAGAGCAGTGAATAAACGAGCCATGAAACCTTAAGATTTCAGTTCAGTTTGATATGTAATAATAATTTAATATAAGATGAGTGACTGCTACTTAATACAAGTAAGTCCGGTTAACATAGAAACAGAAACAGGTTCTGTAGTATAGACTGAAATAAAATGGCAAACAGCCTGGTACAAAAAGTGGAAAGACGAATCTGACTGGCTGGAAACACGAGTAATCATCGCGCCGCACTAATTGCACCGGATCAATAAAAGCGGTTTGATCCGAAAGGGAAAAAGTCCTCGGTCACATCCGGGACCGCCTTGACCTTGAGAGTTCCTCGTCGCGCGTGACGAGACATGTTTATCTGCGTCCTGCGCTTTGCAGAGGAACACTGGAATAGGAATCGCTGACCTGCGGGGGGGATAAAGGGAGAGGGAGAGGGCACATTTGGAACCAATCTCTCTTGAAGCAGCAGGATTTCGCAGCGTGAACACTTCCAGGGGCCCCGCAGGGGGCCCACGCGTTTCCCTCCGGCTCGTTCGCTGTACGTATGAGAAGCATCACCGCAACTAAGAACCGTCCGCGGCGACAGGCTCCCTGATGGAAACGCGTTACTGTGCATCTCAATGGGGAAATGGTGGCGTGGTGGAGGGAGAATTGTCACGTTGTAATTACGAGCGGCGAACGCGTAGAAAAAACGAATCCTGCAGGTCCGAATCCTCCCCTGCGCCCGGGCGTCTAGTCATGCACGGCCACAAATTACGGTCATGTCGGTCCCAGCTGTCGTAATTATCATTTACATTGTGGCCAAGACGTGGAGAATAACGTGAGGAGGGTAACGGTGTGTTTCTGAAAGGGGGGGGGGGGCGACTGTGGAGCCGACACTCAAACACTTTTGATTTTAAAGCGGTGGAAGGAGAAGGGAAGCCTGGATATTAAATATATATATATGTATATATATATATATATATATATATATATATATATATATATATATATATATATATATATATATACTCCATTATAGGTTTAAGTGCAGAATTCAAAAGTCAAAAG
Source organism: Scophthalmus maximus (assembly GCF_022379125.1). Lineage (NCBI taxonomy): Eukaryota > Metazoa > Chordata > Actinopteri > Pleuronectiformes > Scophthalmidae > Scophthalmus > Scophthalmus maximus. Next base: position 12,251,029 of record NC_061535.1, read on the forward strand.
TAAAAGGGTAAGAACAGAAGTGTTATTAGGGAGGGTAAAAGTGTCCATTCGTATAAAAGCGGCCTCTTTATGTGACATTAATGGCTTTTTAAAACTTCATCATCAGTGCGTGGGTAGAATTTCACAGTTGTCTGGGTGTCGCTAGGCTAGTTGGAGCTACTTCATTTACTGCTACAAAGATAGTTTGGTTCAGGTGTTCCTAACCTAAGGGGTCGGGCCACCTCCGAAGGGTCATAGACTTGAATATAAAGATTGGACGTAGCCAATGTGGAAGTGCCTGTATTCCCTCCGATGACCAGCAGAGGGCGACTCGACTGATTGTACCCTCAATCTAGTTTCAAGTCTTCTCCAATACAGCATGATGTTTTGTAATTTGTAAATTATGGTTCATTTTGAGTAAAATAGACGATAAAGCACAGTTTGCATTGGGGCATGGCTACAGCTTGATTGACAGCTATTACAGTCTAAGGGGTGCAGGTTGCAGGTGTAGGTGGACGTGCAGTGGACGGGCTCCCCCCCCCCACCGCACACTCCTCCAAATATGGTTACTTCTGGTTTGAAAAAACCAAGATGGCGCCAGTCACAATGTCAAACTCTAGGTTTCAAAATGGCAGCTCACACACAAACGGTCGATGTCACGGTGGGTTGCCACTTGGTTGTGGGATAGAAGAAAATCTTATATATTTATTCATAATTCTTCGTCTCCCTCCTAATCTTGTATGTTTAGGAAATATTTTATATTTTGTTATGTTTTGTGAGTACAATACAATGAATGTCTTCAACGTGTTAAAAACATGTGCCGCTATGTGCGTTTTTTTAATGATAATTACTGCGTCTTGGAAAAACTCTGAGCACTCTTCCTTCCATACAAACCTCCTTTTCTTTAAGTGCACTTTTTGAGAACGGGCAGATTCCGCTCGCGGTGCAGGGAACTTCGGGCCGTTTTCCCCTCATGTATTTGAAAAACTGCAGGTCACAGCAAACAACGGCAGTTTACAGTCACATCAGCTCCGCCAAGGGCGGCCGCGTGTGCAGACCGACGAGTGATTCACTGCTGCGGTGTACTCGTGGTCGTGAATGTTCATCACACTGTTCCCGACTTTTCCTCTTTTTTTCTGCCAAGAAGAAGGAAAATAAAATAAATCCCCCCGCCCCCCCGCCCCCCGATCCATTCCAGCCTCATTCCAAGGCCAAATTGACTATTGATCTCCGTCTCCTTTGTCTATTAAAGGCGAGCCTTGCATGCCAAAAGAATCGGTCGCAGGCCGTGACGGCCGCCCATATCTCAGTGCTGATTGATTCCGTGGGAGCTGTGGCCAGTCGGCCCAAACCCAAGGTTGATGGGCAGAAGGGATGAGGGGGATTGTCTGCAGGTTGTCAGGCCCGGCAGTTGATGCCCACGATCGGCGGAGCAAGGAATCCACAGAGGGCCGATCTTTCTTCGGCTCGGCCGTTACCCAGACACACACACACACACACACACACACACATGGACACGCACACACACACACACATGGACACACACACACACACACACACGGGCACGCACGCTGTGTTTCTGCCGTCAGCGGGAGAGGAAATGGACACAGGGAGGAAGGTTATTCTATTCATCCATCTGGAGCGACCTGATGCAATCAATACTGGCAGAGTGGGATGATGAAGCGGCGGCCGAGGCGGCGGAAGGACTTAGGCGGCCGTATTGTGTGCGGAAGGAGAAGAAAGGAGAATTCCCCACTGTGACCCAGTGAGGGAACAGCAGTCGGGTTGATTGCTTTTTTTTCTTTTTTTCTTCTTCCTCTGAAAGACTTTTCAGCTTTGCCTTGTGGCTGTCACCGGTTTGAATCAGAAACTTATATTTTCTCCCCCCTCCCCCTCCCCAAAAAAAGAAAACGTTCACACACATTTTTTCCGGGCACTTTATGTTCAAAGTGATGTCTCTGCAGGACTCCTCCAGCATCACAAGTGACCGAAAAAAAGAAGAAGAACTGAATCCCTAACTCGTGGTAATGAGCAGAAATCCAATCTCGCCCAGACACGCGATGGGTGTTTTATTAATTACCCAGATGCAGAACCATGACGCGGAATTAGCTCGTGTGTCTATTTGATAACGATATCGGGGGCAATGACGGCAAACTTCAATTCCGCCGCACCACTGAATCGGGATGTGATTTTTCACTCCGGGAAACGTCGACATGACAAAAACATCAAATGCGAGACGTACATCGTGTATATGTTGCTCGTCTTCGGCTGCTGGAGTGATGAGGAACACACCGTTGGAATCTGCGGACGCTTTCATGTGATGTGTATCTTGTGTGGTTAGCATTGAGATATCACGATCGCCGTCGCCGGGTTATCGTATTGGTTTTGGAGTTTATGCGATGTGCTCAGTCGCCTCGTGTTGGAATTGCCTTCCTCCTCTTACCTCTGACTTCCCCACCGACTCTTGAGCAATATATTTGGATTTTCCCGCCGCCGAATTTTTGCTCTTTTATCACCAGCCAGTTGCTCACAAGTCGCCCATTTGTTGCCGGGCCGACGGCGCGCGGTGGATTTAATAATGCTTTTCTGACTTCTGATGCCAGAAACGCCACCTATGAGAGCAGTAAGACTGAATCGAGAACAATAAAGTTGTGGACCATTAAAGCGAAAACCCGAAAGAGCTTTTGCAGAGCCGAGGCGGAGATCTTTTATTGTTTTTTTTACAATTATCCATCAAGTGAAATCAAACGAAGGGAAATTTCTTCATATAGCACGTTAAAACAACAACAACAGGAGCTGAGCCGTTAGCGCTTTACGATCTCAAGTGTGGATGCGGAGAAAGTAGTGTGACGACACAGGAGAAGCTGAGGTTAAGATACAAGTGAAAGATCTGAATCACGGGACAGAATCAGGCTGAATTGATCGCAAGATTAAAAATGCAGGACTTCGAATTGGATATGAATCACTGATCGCAGGACAGGGCCTGATGTGGGACGCATGGGGACTATTCCGGCGATTGGGAACAGGAACAGAAAGTCTCCTCGCGTTTTCAGACGAGAGGCTGAGTTGCTGCCGTTGAGAAAATTGGTGGCGCTTTGAAGAAGCCCACGGAAATGTTTTCTCTCGTCCCGAAGAAAAAAGCCGCGTGGCGCCGCGGTGGCGCGCCCTTCAGAGCAAACGGGCTGTTGCCGAAATGCCAAGCCAAATGGTGCAACCTTTCAAAAGGTTAGACGTAACAAGGGAGGCCCTAATGTACAAACGCCCCCGGCCGACTGGCGATCGCACGCGGCCCCCGGACACAAGATCAACCTCCCCTGCAAAACCGATGGCGGGATAATAAAGACGCCGCGGGCGGGACGAGCCCCCGCTCGTAAATTGAGCCGGACGGGGCTTAATCTCGACGACAGTATTAATGTCTGCTCCGCCGGTATCAATAAATCCTGAGCTGCACTGAGGGTGGCTGCGGAATTTGAATCTCGTCTCCACGCATAATTAGATTTTCCCAAACAGCTGCTCGGGGGGGGGGGGGGGGTGCAGGACTTTTATGGAGGGGAGCCGATGGAGCGAGCGGAGTCCAACAAGGGAGGAGGGATCCAAGAGACGGCACGATGGAGATGTCTGGAAAATTACCGGCTCGTCTTAATAACTGTTCTTTTTTCATTTTTTAATTCAGGGACATCTGTGAGTGGTGGATTCGAGGCCGTCTGCGTGGCCGCCGAGCATCTTTTGGCTCATCATTGCGCTTTAGCAGCCCATGCTGCCGTCTCAATGTGCTCTCATTTCGCCGACAGTTGCAGTAGGTGGATGAACCCGCAGCTCTGCGTTTGCCCCGTGTGGGACTGACCAAGTCTTGATTATGATTTGCTCGAAGATTTGGCGAAGCTAAACAGTATCGCCTCGCTCCATCGGGCGGGAAAACGAGACGAGTCGATGGCGGCGTGCTGCTCGGCGGCCTCAGCCTGGTTCGACTGAGAAAACAAACCCACGGCCAATTTATTTGTTTTGCGTTATGATATGATTACATAATTCAGGTGGGTTTTTTTTGTTTGTTCATAGCTCTGTTGTTTTTGTTGTTGGGTTTTTTGCGCTCCGTCCATCCCAGAGTGTCACGGTCATCCGTGTTTCATGTTTGTTCGTTTTTTTACCATTGAGAATTGAGTTTCTGTTTAGTTTTGTCAGTTCACTGTTGCCACGCTGCACAGGTCTACCAAAAAAAGAAAAAACGACCGCGTTCCAAAATAAATCACCGTCGCTGCCTGTGAGGACGCAAAATGAATCAAATGCACCATTACACACTGGCTCCTCCATGTTTTGATCATACTGAATATAATACAATGCCGTTATTGAATGTAGCTATGTGTGATACATTTTTGATTTCAGGACTGATGAAAGTGTGTGTGTGTGTGGTTCCAAAATGTTTTGTTGCGCTGAAAGTGGCTCAAAAGTGCTCATTTCCTGCAGATATTATTATATAGTCTTGTGATTCGACATGTATAAACGTGTGTATGAACGTGTATAAATGTGCTGTGAAAAGATGCCCGCGTGGCAAATCACATTGCGAACGAAAATGTGTCCGCCGCGTCATTAAAGATTGGGAAATGGAACACAGACGGGTTTTCACACAGTTCATTACTTAGATAGTGTTTTAAGAAGAGCACCGTGGAAATACAGTGTGTGTGTGTGTGTGTGTGTGTGTGTGTGTGTGTGTGTGTGTGTGTGTGTGTGTGTGTGTGTGTGTGTGTGTGTGTGTGTGTGTGTGTGTGTGTGTGTGTGTGTGTAAGTCATGTACTGTATGGGCCAAAAAACTACTGCTGTGGCCCTGGAGATATATTGTAACACGTATCGATCGCCGGGGAGCCGAGCGACGGTGCGGGAGCCTGCTGTGTATTCATCAGTGGGTTTTTTCTTTCTCTTACTGTTGCACACGTCCACTAATGAATCTGCACAGTTAAATAATGAATCGTCTGCACTGTGGAGTGAGTTCGACGCAGCGTCAGATGCTCCCGTTGATCCGGACATTATAACTGGAGTGTTGGGCTGCTGGCTATATTTTATTTCCATGTATTGAACAAGTTACAAGTTACTTATTCAAAATAAATTCTTTAACCGGGAACGCTTTTCAATCTAAGCTGTAGATGTGGCCACAGGTAAATGCTTGAATTCACATTTTTGCTATTTGTTGTAAATTTTGCAGTTTTGCAAATCAGAAAAAGTCTCACAATTTTTTTAACTCTTCATACACATTATACATAAAAAAATTTCCCACAATCCTCTGTGTTTCCATCGTGTAATTATGTCTAACTCACAGGAATTACAGCTTTGGAGCTTTCATATTTCACAGCGCATCGTCACATTTGGCTCCTACTGCTGCGAATCCCCTTTAAAAATATAGAGAGCTGCAAATTATACTTCTCGGGAATTAGTTCTGTCACTTTCCATGTTATCGCCGCTCTCCCGCTGACTCTGCTCCGTGTTGTCTGGCTCATTAATCTTCTCCTCGGGAGAAATGGAAGCCGCGTGAAAAATAGCTGTGTTGTCGTGAAGCTGCTGGATCCGTGCGGCTCATATTTTATTAAAACCAGCAACAACAAAAAAACGGTCCCGGCTTTAGATCCCTTGCATCATGTGTTGATAAATGACCGTCTGTCAACACCGAGACGTTGAGAAAAAGACACCGACTGTAATATGACAGGAACTTTCGTCTCACGGAGTAAACGTCCGCTGACATTTTGCTCCATTTACTACGCAATGGGATTATTTAAAAATGCCCTTTTCTTTTTTTTATTTTAGCCATGGATTAAATGACTGCAGACATTGAAAGAGGCCTCGATGGCGATGATCTTTTCCCTAAAAGCGAATATGTATTCAACCTCTAAAATGCTTCATTTGTCTTCACTTGCATGCCACGTGCCGCCTCATCTACTAGGACATTTTGAACCGTGTTGATTCATAAGTATGGCCTCTTCCACGGCGTTCACCCGTGTGCACCCCTCCACCGCTTTCAGGCTTCTCGGTGCAAAGCTACGCCGCGCTGCTGAAATCCAGCGGGGGGGGGGGAAGAGGTGAGCCCCCGCTGTCATCCTCTTCTGTCTGCTGGTCTGCAGGTTGAACACTTCTCTCTCTGTCTCTTATCGGCGGGGTCTGAAGAGGCCCAAACCCCATGCTGGCAGGCAGACTGGCAGGATTTTGTATTTTTTTTTGTCACTCAAACATCATCCGGCACAGATTCTGCGCTCAATGTACAAGTGCCTGACTTTTATCTGGGCGTGCTGTAGGAACAGTGAAAGTAATATACTGTATGTGACACGTACGTCATTTCACTCATAAGCTATATACACTATTTATTGCGGCGACGTCCTGGTTGCAAAGCAGCAAAGCAAACCCTCGTCCAGGGATCACCTGTCAATCGAAAGCTGTGTGCAACCTTCCCCTCGGTCTGTCTGCTCATGAAAGGTGAGTTGAGCTGCTCTTCTATTTGTCCCGTACAAACAATGCGCTGTGTGTCTGGTGAGAGGGCTCCACCGTCTCGCCACCGCTCTTCCATGTTTGTGTTCGCGCCCAGCTTCTCTCTCTCCCATCCCTGTGGCGTCCTCAACTACTGCTCCGTCCAACCTCCTGGAAACCCCGACGGTCCGCTGGCCCCGCTGACCCCGCTGACCCCGCTGGCCCCGCTGACCCCGCGGTCGGGACGAGCACAGTCTCCTTCACTGTACCGCTGAGACTTCCCCTCATCAACAGGCGCTTCACGTCCGCCCTTTTCCTCTCCTGAATCACAGAGCTGGCTCCCTCCACTGCTAAGACCGAAAATGTTCCTTTCTTGTTACAGGAAATGTATGAATAACATTTTTCCCATACCCCCCTAAACCTCCACACAACCTCAACGCCATCGCCCAAACCACTGGTTGCTTGTCATTTTGGTATCGACCACCACTTTAAATGCAAATGTAAAGAAAAGGTTAGTACCGCTGGCCAGTTAGATGTGACCATGTTCACACAAGAAGGTACTAAAACTTTACTTTGGTAATTAATATTACGTTACATGCATGCACATGCATGGCTATATATATATCCTTATTCCCGCACTTGTGTTCTGAGTAAACCTGGAGCATGACAGTGGCCTTCTGGTGACGCGACGAGCTCCATCATGCTTGAAATGCATTTTTCGGATTATGTTTGCAACGCGGTGCGTTCAACACATCGCGCACCACGACGTACGTTTGTTTTTCGTGCTCATATCTGCGTGAAAGACAAAGAGGGACGACGATGCAGGGGCGGGCAAATGTACGGTCCGCGACATCTGACCAAAGAGGAGGGGACGAACAGATGTGCTTTGTCCGTGCGTCTGACAGGTGTACCAGGACGCCCCCTCCTCCTCCCTCACATCACCGACAGGCACGCCCCTCCTGCACGTCCCCTCTGGGCCGCACCCGCGCCCCTCTGCTCCCTCTCCCCGTCCCACGGCAACCTGCAGGTGGCACCGCGCCGTCGACTCCGGCAGCGTGCCCCCGGATCCCATTAAAGAGAAAAAAAACAACTCGGTGTGGCGTGTTCTCTCGAGTGCAAAACCCATTTCATTCCCTGTACGAGCGAAAAACAGCTTGCAGTGGCGCGACGCTCCGGCGGTTTGGTTTGCGGATGGAAAACGTCGAGCTGCAGAGCCTCGAGTTTGTTTGTCTTGGCAACCGGTTGCGATGCGGACACGGTTCGTGGCGCTGATGGATTCTGACAAAACTGAGGTTTGTATGGACAGCAGTAGTGGTCGGAGACTGTGGTCTTTCTGCACAGACAAAGCTTTAGAAAGAGGTCAACCCCTCACCCTCCACCTTGGTTTAATAACTTAATTTTGCACCATTTCTTGATGCCTATAGGAGCATTATTATATCCTTCATTGTATTCACACTAAGGGAAAATGGGAATAAGAGTAAAATCCCCGCAAACTACTGTCTCTCTAATCAAATCACACAAAAAATTCTTTGTGATCCGCGTTTGATCATGTTGTAACTAACGTAATATTTTCCCCCACTTCCATTCAATGAGCCTCACCTGAAGCTGTTCCCAGCCCCCATGGGGAGGCCCTCCTCCAGAGTTCAACGCCTCTGTTCAAAACCCCCTATGAAGTAAAAGAATGAAATAATTTACAACACACGCGAACGCTTGGATGAAATCGCAACAGGCTGCGTCACAACCGTTTCAAACCTTTTTCGTGTGAAATTCAAACGATCCTAGATCAAGAGCTACATTTAATATTTCATGCATCAAAAAAAAAAAAAAAAAAACTGACTATATTGGGCCTTAGTACCTGGGAAAGGCTTCTATCTGCATGAGTGAACTTCTGTTTCTCCAAAGTTTTTCAGATCTAACGTGAAACGACAGAAGAAAAATGGCGACACGAGCTCTATATGCTTTTTCCCGATGATATTGGTGTTTCTGGGGGGGGGGCAGTACCACGGGCTCGGTTTTAATCTCACCTACTGGAGGGATGGATTCTCCATCAAACACTGCAAATCACACCGAGGGCACAGCGGCAGCCCCGAAACTCCCAGACTTGAACAGCCCCGAGATTGAAGCGAAACACACCGATTCACATGAGATAAATCTGATGGCTGCGAGTGCGTGAGGAGAATTTTTTTTGGGGGGGGGGGGGGGGGGGGGGGCACTGCTGTGAAAACTCAATAAGTCACTGCTCAACTGAACTCTGCCATCTTTAACCATAATTTGCATCTTGGCCGCCTCAGTTGTTGGAAAAGTGTCTTAAAGGGGGAGATTCAGACAACGAGGAAAAGGGAAAACAGTTTTTTGGGGGGTTTTTTTCACTGAGGTCAACAATGTTATGAGTAAATCTACGGATTTTAGCTCATGCTGCAGATGGATACATTAGAGTTGTTAAACTGCCCTATCGGGATACTATTTGACTAATCATGATTAGTCATTTCATTTGAGTGGATCTGACCTTTTACGAAGACTATTAGGGCTCCTCTTTTATATTCACGTAGCTTCCTTCAGAGTCAAGGGGCGCTTCGCTCGCCGTGGTCTCTGAGCAGGAATCGGAGAAGTTTGAGAGCAGAGTCCAACAGACGACTGCTGCGACTGCAAAAAGAAAAAACGGCTGTGAAAAGCAAATCTGCAGGACGACACACACACACACACATTTGTTGCAGGTGTTCCTCTCCTTGCACAGGCACAGTGATTTCTTATTTCTGTCACAGGAACAAGTGCAGGTGCTGTAACCTTTTGCTGCCAGTCCTGTCAGAGAGAGAGAAAAGAACCCCCCAGCTGTGCGGCAGCGATGACATACTGCAAATAGGCCTTCGGCTTCTTATTGGCATGCAGCGAGGCCAACGCTCCTCTTTCTTTCTCTGTGTCCTCAACGCACACACATATCCCCTTCCCCCAGTTTGTCACCATGCATACTGATAAGCCCATCCAGAGCACCATCTTGTGGACATTTTCTGACTCCGGTGTTTGTCTCCAATGTCCCATTTGGTCACATTCAATTAAGCGACTGGCTAACAAGCGTCAGTCATAAGAGGCTGGGAGGTTTTTTCTTCTTTTTCTCTTGAAGACAATGAATTTAACTCGCGAACATCCATTATCTTCCTCACTTTTGATTGTCTGCCTCCAGTTCCCCTTGGAAGTTGTCTTCTGTGAGCCAGAGCTCTTACATAATTGATAGTTTTTAAGTTTGACGTCGGAGCAGAGGGAATTTGCATTTTTAAGAGCAACAAGCGCACAAACTCGCCCTTCGCCAGCTCCCGTGGAACACATTCAGAATTCAACGTGCGCGTTTGGCTGCCATACCCACCTCCCCAGGGTGTGCGGTGGCGTGTCACCACCCCCACTGTCTGTGCTGCGATGCCGTCATCTGGATCTTGGCAGGGAGCACCTGCTCAAAGGCTGACACCTTAACACGGCATCTGCTGTCCGCGCCCCGCCTGTCGTTTCCAGTCGGAAAGCCATTTCCTCTGTGTCAGAAATAAATGTTTTCTGCAACAAAGGGCATCAGTCGAAATGGATTTCAGGGCAAATGCTTTAAATGTGTTGTCAGCTTTTTCTGGGGTGCTGAAAAGTGGTCTGCTGCAACATCCTGCCTCATAAAGATGCACAACTACGAAATAATTATGTTCTGTTACATAGTTGTGTTAGGAAATAACATCTTCCTGTGTGCGCCTTTCCGAATGTCATTGTAGGATTCGTGTCTCTTGTTTCTGGTTCTTTCTCTATTTCAAATGTGTCACTTACAACCGACTTCAAGTTCATGAAAGGATTCAACAAATTCAAGGGGAATCTTGGAGGTATTGAAGTCACATTTTCTTCTCAGAGTGTTAGACGTAAGGCCAAAAAGTCAAAAATATCATTTGGATGAGCTGATTAAAAACAGCCCGTTCCCCAATGGTAACTATTCTAGAAAAAAGAAGTTTTGTCCACTTTTCCTGGATGTGCTAATAGGGAACTGTTCTGGAACAGGTTTTTCATATCAACTTAAACAGAGATAATAACATGTCAGTGTTGTTTTAATTTGTTTCCACTGCGGCCAGAAATCTATTTATTGCAGACTTCTCTCCAAACTATCTGCAGTCGAGTGGATCAGAACCATCACGCAGTGCGAAACTTTTCTTTACCGCCGCGATAGTCATCTTCACCTTGAAACTGTCATTCTTACCGTATTAAATGTCCACACGGGGCTTGTTTACCAGCCGCACTCGCGCTTTCGCCGCGAGGCAGATTTATTGAGCCACTAACTCAGTCAGAGGTCGCCACGGAGACACGCAATTAGCCGGTGCACCCGTGACCTCTGATGTCAAGTCACTACAGTGGCGTGCGGCAGCAGCAGCATACTGATGTCGGCGCCAAAGACAATCTTTACTTCAGGTCGCACTTCGGAAAAGAGATGAAGGAATTGAAACAGAGCTTTTGCATGATTTTTTTAGAAATTACTTTCTACATGCTTTTTAAACGATATTTTGAAATAACACATCACAAAAAAATAGTTTGTGCAGAATAACATGTTTAATAAGAACACTTCCTTGTGCTACATGTGAATTTCCCATGCACACTGTTTAGTGAGGACTGGCTATACAAGAATTTTTAAATGATTTCCAAGAGAACTGGTAAGAAATTCTTCGACTGTTTGATCGACGAACAAAATCTGATACACTAAAGCATGAAAAAATATGGTGTAGAAACCTTGAACCCACAAAAATCCAAAGACGGTAAAGTGCATATGGTTATATAATTATTTTTATAAATGTTACTGGGTTAAAATAACCTCTACACATTTATTTTAATTAAGTTTGACAGAGATAAAACAGTCACTTATCATAATATTCAGCGGCAGATTAATCGTTATAGCCGCATTTTAAGCAAAAGATTCACAGGTTTTATCTGCTCAAATGTGAGGTTTTGCTGCCTTTTCTGTGTTTGTTACATTTGACAGTGAATGGAATATTTTTTTGGTTTTGGGCAGTTGACTGGGAAAAAAAGAGTTGTTTGAAGATAATACGTTTGGGTTCTGGGAATTTTTTTCAATATGTTCTGATCGTTTATAAGCAAGAAGTCATAAATTAGTCTAGTGAAGTCAACAATCATAGGTTGCAGCCCTACCAAAGCAAACACTTACAGTTACACAAAATGTAACTCAACGAAAATAAAAAATATCCCATCTCGCTGAAACAGGATACTTAAATTATACACAAGTTTTTATCATCATGCCATAACTGCAAACTCTTCTCCTTTAAGACTGACTGCAGTTTGTATCTTAGCATGAAATGAACTGGAAGTAAACCAGCAGCTCCTCCGAGACTGAAGATGAGCAAAGAGAAGTGGTTCACTCCGTCTTTCGTCAACATAATTTATCTGAGTCCTTCTTTTCTTTTGTCCATTATAGCTGAGAGAACAGCTGAGCAGCATTGTCAACATTTACAGATTCCTTTGGTGGCTCCCTCACAACCTGAACACAACAACAACAAAAAAAATATTAGTTATTTAAATATTGCATGATAAGAAAGAGAGAAAAAAACTTTAAGAATTTCTACAATTTCCCTCCTCGTACCTTTGTCTGCTTCTTTGGTTCGGGAGCCACAGACTTTGAAACGCTCTTCATGTCGCGCTGGACTTCTGTGAAGATTTGATTGAGGTTCTCCACCTTCTCGTTTTTCACGGCATTGATCTGTAAAGACGCAAATGATGCTGGAGCAGGTGCAACAAACACTACAAGGAAAGGGAAGTAGGCAGTTAAAAAGAAGAAGAAAAAAAAAAGAGCAGGAGGAGGATCTTACGTGTTTGAGTGTCGTTGTGACGGGTTTCGTTTTGTTCTTGTGCCTCTGGTGCTTGTTCGCCACTTGAAAGACGTTCCTCTGCTTTTTCCCTTTTTGTTTATTCTTCCCCATGTTCCCTGGAGAGAAGAACAAAAGTCAATATGGATGTGTTATGATATTTGCTGTTCTGCTGAAAACTGACAATGTAGAATGATGATGCTTTTGGGTTTTTTCAACAACAGTCAAGTTTTTACTATTTTGGAGCAATGTATAGGCAAAATGATTAGTAACAAATATAATAATCGGTGATACATATTAATCACTGGTTGTAGTAGCACATGGGGAGTATCAGTGCTGTGATATTAATTTGTTTGGCCCACCTCACACAGCCTTGACATGTCTTACAGGGAAAACTGGACTCCTACTTATGATTAAACGTACAAAACTAGAAGATCCATAAATAACACTTTACATAACATCATCCATATTCCCATGGGTAAAGATGAATACAACTAGAAACACTCAAAAGCGACGCGGTGTTATTGTCAGACAGCTGTAACTTGTAGCTGGATGCTAACTGGCTAGCTGCCTGCTAACTGTACACACGTGTATGAATCTCTACGTGCACGTTTGAATTCTCTTCCCTTATTTCTCTTGACATTAGTTTGACACGGTGAATCCAAGTCGGTGTGTACAACACGTGGAGTGTCTGTGGTCAAAGAAACGCGAGGACAAACCTCCTTCGTTGAATGAACAGTTGCGATGTTGTTGATATCCTCATGTGCGACAAACGTGCCCTGGCTGCCGCTGCTACTGCTGCTACGTCACTTTCACGCGACAGTCGACGTGAGTTGGTTGCGTAACATTTCTCCCTCTCTTCCTTTCGTCTGCTTCTCCTACTTAATATTATGATTATGCTAATATATGTGTATGTGTGTATGAGTTATCCATGGTGTCCCTCAATGCGTTTAAACAAGTGGGATTCAGCACGAAATCAATTGGTTGATGGAAACATTAGCTTACAATTCTGGAGTAGCTTATATTCTGGTTGTGACAAAACACTATCGCACAGTATCGGAGTGATAAACTCAGCGAAAATAATCGATATACTTGTATTGTCATGAAGGTTGAAGTGTTTCTGTGTAATTTGTTTAAATCAAATTGTTTCTCCTCCAGTCTATAGTTAATCAACATAACAGCCATTATTTTGAAAGACAAAATCTAGCGGAAGTTGAATAAAAACGGACTATAATTTTAAAAAGTGGTGTCATAATTACTTTGTTTGAATCGTTTTATCATCTATTCTACACTGTTCAATATAAAGCTCTAAAACCAAAATATAACCAGATTGTTTAAATTTTTAGTGCGAGAAACGAAATCAATACTTCCGGTTTGGATTGTCTAACCCTTCAAAATACAGGCACGAAAGTTTACATCCTTTTAATGGCTTACTTTAGTTATTTCTTTTTAACAGACCTAATATTGGAGCATAATCCTGCACATCGGTTGACATCTCGGGAAACTCCTATCCATGATATGCAGTGTCACTTAATTTGGATTAAGATGTGATAAATTAATTATGTTTGATTTAGTTGTGTTTGATTCCCCATCAACACCAAAATAAAAATGAACCAAAAAAAGACTAATCTCTGCAAAAATCACTGGTGGTATAAATTATTGTCTTTGACCACAAGCCTTTTAGGCTCATCGACCACCAGCAGGTGGCGCCGTAGTGCCACAACAGCTGTGGAGCTGTTTCTGAAACAATGAGCAAAAAACTCAATTATGGCATTGTTGTCTGAGCTGGACCTGCCACTGAGATGAAATCAAACTGCTCAGGAGGAGAAGTGAGGTCTAGACTCATCCCTCGACAAGATCATCAGGTGTTTGTGTCTGAAATGAATTTGTCTCTCTGAGCTTTAGGGGAGCAGGTGCAGTTTCCTTAAACCAGGTCTTTGTCTGTTTACATCTCCTTTTTTAAAATACCTTAAAAACAATGCAACTGCAACAATTAATACTACTTATTATTGAAGCTGTGTGCTCAAGGAGTTTTTCCTCACCTCTGTCAAGGTGGTAATTGTTGAGTGTCTTTAAATAATACTGTCAAGCGTATTCTTTACAATATCAGGTAACTTCTGTTATGCTTTGGCCTCATCTCTTGTCTCAATTCTTTTTAAATCGTGCAATAACAAGATATCTGTTCTGTCATTTTAAGTGTTCAGAAATACCTACTTCATTGATCCACTATAGGGAAATGAGGTCATCAAGGACCAAACATGGATTTTAACCTCTGTTGTTGTTACACGTGGACGCTCTGGCAAATATTTAACTTTTAAGCATCGCGGTGATTGCACAGTAAACACTTTCATTTCCATTGCGGTTTCACATGGGTCTGTAACCAAACAGGGAATAATATCCAATATGCACGCGGTGATATCAACATTTTGTTCCTTTCAATAGCTGTAGTAGCCTAGATGAGTGTGACACTATATCGGCTGCATGCTGTTGCGTAACTCCGTTATTCCCTGACATCACGGGCGAGTTAAACCCGTTATGGGAAGCGCAGGTGCGCGCGGCATGATGGACGAAGGAATACGCAGCTCGTCGGCTTGTCAATGAAGACTTCACCACCGCAGCTGAGGAGGGAGACAAAGAGGGAGGGAGGGAGGGAGAGAGAGAAGGGGGGAGAGACTCATTGATCCGCTGCATGCGCATCGAAACTCCTCCCGGTGGTTGCGCGGACGCATCATGTGGCCAACACCAGCCTGACGGACGTCGCCGCGCACAGGGGACAGACAGCCTGTGTATAAAAAGCGGTGCAGCTGTCAGGTGGAGGACACTGAGGGGACACTCATCGCTCCACAAGAGGATCGACGCGCCGGCTCCGCATTCTCACACACGTCCAAACTCCCACAATGTCTCACGCTTGGGGATACGCAGCGAGCAACGGTGAGGCGACGCGTTCCACACTTCATGGCTTAATGGCATTACACGGAGGGGACTGTTACAGTCACACCAGCAGTGCGGGGAATGAATGGAAGGAGGGTGCATTCACGGGTCACTGCAGAGATTTCTAATTCAGGGTGTTTTGATTTTTTTTATTTTTACGCGCGTCACCATCCTCAGATGCGCAATTTATCCAATGAATGAAAAAGGAAAAACAAAAAAAAGCCCACACATTTTAAGACATTTCAATACTCTAACCACAATGAATATTCCTCCCTGTGTGTCATTTTTTTTTTTTTTTTTTATAGGACCCGACAAATGGGCCGATAACTTCCCCATCGCCAACGGGCCCCGCCAGTCGCCCATCGACATCGTGCCCGGCGACGCGTCGTACGACTCGGGGCTGAAGCCGCTCAACCTGAAGTACGACCCGTCCACCTGCCTCGACATCCTCAACAACGGACACTCCTTCCAGGTGACCTTCGCGGACGACGCCAACAGCTCAAGTAAGTGCCACGTTAATATTGTATGAATCCGTGGACATCACCCCTCTCCAGTCTCTGATCGGGGAATCCGATATTTCAATATTTCGTTGTGTTGCTGTACACGTGTCCACTTATTATTTTTGAATGTTTGTTGATGTAAGCAGATGAGCTATATGTGAGAGTATTGCACTCAGGTCTGAGAACAAAGGCAGCCAGGTTCTGATGATGAACTACTAGATGCGCCAGTGAATGCGTCAGTCGACGCCTGCAGGTCGTTTTTCATTTCATTTTAATGAAATGGTTTGCGCCTTTTTATACATATATGTTTTTTGGTTGTTTTTTTTAAGTAAAAGACATGAATAAGGCTGCAGCAAGAGCTGCATGCAAATTCAAATAGCCAGCCGATCCTAATTGAATTGGTAATGTAACCCCTGGCGAACCTTTCCCACGCCGGCTCCTTTCTGCTGGCACCGAGGTCAAACGCGAGGGAAATACGAAGGTTGCTCCCTGCGAATGAACCCGCACCCAGTTAACTATGAATGTGCCAAGCGTGCGTGGGAATGTGTTGGAAGAGACCCAATTCAAAGACGTTTCACCCCCCCCCCCCGAACACACACACACACACACACACACACACACACACACACACCATCCTAACAAAAGCAACGATATGCAGATTGCATAGATTTTCTTCCCTCCCTTTGTTTTCCATTTAATTCCAAAAGAGACAAATAACAATTGCTGGAGATTATTATTTTTTTTGTGTGTTCAGGGTTTTGTATTATTTGTCCTAAGCTGCTGATGTGATGTAGGACAAAGAAGAACAAGGTTACATAAAAAATAAAAAAAAACAATCCCATGGATTATTTCTAATAATAACACAGCAAGATGAAGAAAAAAAAACACTGAACTAGATAAATGATGGCTTCCCTAGTATTTTACTGCACTTATTCTTCCACCCATGCCTTTCTAAATAAAGACCGAGCGAAGTGTGTGTGTGTGTGTGTGTGTGTGCGTGCGTGTGTGTGTGTGCGCGCGCGTGCGTGCGCGTGTGTGTGTGTGTGTCATCCTCACACATCGGGTCATGCGTCACGTGTGCACCGCGGAAAATATTGTTTATATTTATTGTCTGGTAATAGCAAAGAATTCCCAGACACCCACTTGTTCTGCACCTCCTCATCGTTTGAGGCTGACGGCTGTGGAACACATATCCTGTGTGCGCGTGTGCGTGTGCATGTGCCATAAATAGAATAACACACAGGATTATCTGCTGCTGTTTTCAACCACCTGGTAATCTGTGAATAGAGATATTGTGTAAGAATACCTGGACATTGTGTCGGACTGTGACCCCCCCTCAGTTTGACCGGGCGCTTACACAACAGGAACTGAGTCTGCCTCCGTGGAATAGGAAGTCTGCTTGGTGGTGACACAAGTTGTGTACATGGTGTGTTTGTGCACCCGTGTGTGTATCCTCTCATATCTTCCCTTTATTCTCATATTTGCTGCTCAGGAAGATTTTTTTCTTCCTTTCAAGCAGGATGCGGATGACAGTGATGCACAGTCAAGGCCTCACTGGCTGACTGCAGCACTACCTACCCCCACTCTCAGCTGACGTCTGGGTTTGTTTTTTCTCCCCGCAGCTCTGACAGACGGACCCATCTCAGGGATCTACAGGCTCAAGCAGTTTCATTTCCACTGGGGGGCGTGCGACGGGAAGGGCTCCGAGCACACGGTGGCCGGGACCAAGTATCCTGCTGAGGTTAGGATGCTCTGAGCCTCCGTGGCGATCACATGCAGCGCTGACAAAGCTGCATGCAGCCCGGGGTTCATGTGTCAAGGGACGAGGGGACAGATTGGAGATTACGTTTTAAGTTTAGGAGCAAAGCTGCTCTGGAAAAGAAGAGATCCCATTGGTTGGGTTGATACGAGGCCTTGGATTCAACATTCAAAGTTGTAGGCCCAAGTAGAGAACAACATTTATTTTACTTGTGTGTATAAACATAAGGAAATTCAGCATTTTTTTTGCTTCAGAGATGGTTTATAGAACTATAACTGTAGTCTGGGAGCAAATATGTGGTTATTCTCCTTTTAAGACACTTTTTTAATGTAAAAAATATTTAGTCAAGTACGGCTCTACATTTTGCCCCCCAAAGGATTTTTAAAGATAAATATGTCAAATGTGACTATTTCATTTGCTTTTCAGCTCAATGTTTCTCTACCATATTTGCATTTTTTTTTGATTATTTATTGGTTGTTTGTTTATTCATCCATTTTGTTTTTTTTTATCACCAGCTGCATCTGGTGCACTGGAACACCAAGTACGCGAGCTTTGGAGAAGCAGCCAGCAAGTCCGACGGACTGGCTGTTGTCGGAGTTTTCCTGAAGGTCTGTCGGATCGATTCACACATATTCATCCTTTCATTTCCCGTCATGTACATGGCTTCATTACCATATTACACAACACTGCTGCAGATGATGATTATAACTGTTATAACTCTTTATTTTTCTTCAGATCGGTGATAAAAATGCTAATCTCCAGAAGCTTCTCGACGCCTTCGATGCCATCAAGGCCAAAGTACGTTTCTGTAAAAAAAAAATTAAAAAAACATACATATTTGAATTCATTTGATTTATGATAAGGATATGTTTACAGACCTGTCGCTCACATTCTCGTATCATCCTAAAGGGCAAGCAGACCACCTTCGACAACTTCGACCCCGCCACCCTGCTCCCTGGTTGCCTGGACTACTGGACGTACGACGGCTCCCTGACCACGCCCCCTCTGCTGGAGAGCGTCACCTGGATTGTCTGCAAAGAGCCAATCAGCGTCAGCCCAGAGCAGGTACACGCCCATTTTGGCAGCAGCGAAAAGGAGTTGGCTGCGCGCGTCCCCCCCCCTCGGCGGTCTAGAATATCGCCGTCTGCGAATCCTCTCTTTCACTGCGACGTCCACATCAAGGCCCTGATTGTTCAGATCGGCTGAAAGGTCAAGAAGAAACGTAACTCTGTAGTGAGGAGGAAAGAATATACAGCAGGGTGGCGGTCCCCCCCCCCACCTTTCACAATACACACTGAGACCACCATGAGAACAAGAGCAGAGGGAAGTCGGCACAGAGTTTCTGAGTCATTTCGTGGGGGGTCATCGGGAAATGTTCGCAGCGCACGGCGCGTCACATTCTGTGGGTGAAGAATCTGCAGCTCCAGTGAGCTGAGCAAAGCACGGTACACTGGTACGTTATACCTGAAGTATTTACTTCTAAATGTACCCCCTAATCCCACGTATTTGACCTCTAACCAACAGCCAACAGCCTCTCTAGTCAGGTCTGTCCCAGTGGTCGGAGCCATTTAGCCCGCTCGGATGTTTTATTCCGCGGCAGCGAGTGGGCGTCTCGAAGGGTTAAACGCGAGCGACGAGTGCACCGCGCACCGCTTTCAGCCTCGGAGGCACGCGAGGCCCGGTCGAGCAGATAGCGTCGTTAGTCAGCCGTTTTGTTATCAGCTGATTGCGGCGAGGAGACGCCCACCGTCGCCTGACTTCATTTCGTCCCAGCAGAGAGTAGATCGTGTCCAAGTGGCTGCTGCAGTTTAATTAGCGCGGGCTAATTCGTCAGCGGCAGACGGGGTTAAGATAGGTCACTCAGAGTCACTTGAGACATGCTTAATCATCACGTTCTCGTCGCAGGTTCGATGAGGAGACTCGCATTGGGGTTTTTCATCTTTAGTTTGTTTCAGAAAGCAAAGTTTAACTTTGCCAGACGTAAGCCACCAAACACCAGGCGTCGTCGGGACGTTGGTTCTTTGGGCTGACCTGGTCGGTCCGCCTCCATTTGGCCCAAAAGTAGTCGTCGAGAACTGGGCTGTGTAGGGTTGAGGCTTTACAGAGACGTCTCTTCAACGACCACAAAATGACGGCTTTTTCGCATTTAACAATTATTTGCTTTGGTGGTAAAGGTTTTACCTCACAGTTTATGGCGCCCCGCCAAGAAATCGTCCGACGCGTAACGCCGCGTGGCTTCGCATAAAGTCCGCGGAAGCAGTGAATAAACGCAATTAGTTTTTTTCCCCGTTAAGTGTTTGCACAAATTGAAAAAAAAAAAAAAAATGCGTTTGTGTTTTTCTTCTTGTTTCCAGTTTTTACCCCAAAGAAATGCCACTTCATTTCTCCGAGTATCAATGATACAACCGCCGAGCGAAGGTTGATCGCTCGCGCGACTAGTGAAGTGCCGAGTGAGTGACAGTCACAGGAGGTCACCAGGAATAACTAACGCCACAACTGTCCTCAACTGTTCACAGATGGCCAAATTCCGCTGCCTGCTCTTCTCCGCCGAGGGCGAGGCCGAGTGCTGCATGGTGGACAACTACCGCCCCCCCCAGCCGCTCAAGGGTCGCCCTGTCCGCGCTTCCTTCAAGTAATGCCCCCTCCCCCCTCCTCTGTTTGCCCTTTCTTGCCCTCTCCCTACCCCCCCCTTCCCCTAACCTTTAGTCAGAGATATCTCTCAGTGCAGTGAGCCACGAAGTGCACACACACACACACACACACACACACACACACACACACACACACACACACACACACACACACACACACACACACACATATCTCTCTCCGTCCAATTTTTTAAAAAGAATAAATGAGCTTCCCCGTTTCCCCATCGCTTTTCGGTGCCGGGAGATCGAGCCCCTGCAGCATTCGCAAACGATACACCCTGACGTAAGACAAAACACATTCATGGTGGAGGCCACGCGTTTACCAAGATTTGGCATCTGTGTGCCAATGTTTTTAGAGACACCACACCAATGTGTGTAGATCTTCCTCTTTTCTTTTTTTTTCCCCACCGAAAACATGAAATATGAAGTCAAAACAAAATTGTGTTCTGGGCCCACTGCGAAGCAGGAAGCACTAGGTCGTTGCAGTAGTCAAGGAGGGAGGATATATCACCATCTGTGAGGAGGAGGAGGAGGAGGAGGAGGAGGTGTAGATGAAAACACACACACACACACACACACGCTGCCAGTCTGTCTGTAATCTCTGACTGACTGCCAGCGTCTGCACCACGACAGCTTAATGAAACGCTGCGGCCGCCTCCGTCGCCTGCCGGTTGACGCAGAAAATCCCCCGCCGGCTCGCTCCACATTGCACGCGCCGCCTCGTGCAGACGCGGTGCCTACAGGCACTGACCTGCTTATTGAGTCGAAAATCCAGCGGACAGCAGCGACAGAGGACACAAGGACAGACCGCGGCGAGTGCAAGCTACTGACACGTCCATGTGGACGCCGTGTGTTTCTCCGTGGCCACAGCCTCATCTCTAAACCTGCCACGTGCTTGTCATCCCATGTTGTGTTGTCGTTATTATTATTACAATGGATGTCGTTGTTTTTTAGCCTGACTGGTTATGCAAAAATAAGTCTTAAGTAATTCCTCAATTATGCTCTTTGCAATTTCCAATGCTCTGCTAATATAACAATAGGGAGGAGGGACCCTCCTTTTGGTATTGTGTTTTGGTTTCTTCTTTTTTTTTTTTCTTCGAAAAATGAAATGTAACGTGTGAAGAAAATCCCTTCACGTGTTGTTTTGAATTCTCAAATGTGTCGCGCGCTAATGCTCCAAACGCACACGGTCGCCCGCGAAAAAGGCGACGCCATAGTTACTAATGCACGAAGCCAAGGAAGAAGAGAACCTGCCAACAGACACGACTGATGGTGTCAGCCTGGTGTCAGGCCCTGCACAGGGGAATAATTCATGATACGCTCTACATGAGCTTCCCTCTCCGCTCATAGGGACCTCCAGGTTTGGCCCTGAGAGCAGAATCTGAAACATTAGGGACAAAGATGATGTATTTCCTAAAAAAGATTGTAATTAGTGTTTTTTTTTAAAAACAAACAACAAAAAAAAAAGCCTCATGCCAACTACTGTTAGGGCCGTCCCTCGAGTATGTGTCGTTGTCTCTTTTGGAAGTGGACGTTTGACTAGTTAAATAAATATATTTTATGACTAACTTGTGTTTCCTGTGTTTACTCTTGCTCTCGCTTTCCTTATCTTACATTTCAGAGAATCCTCGTGATGACTGAGGGGTGTTGTGATTCATCATTACCATTCTGAGTGTTACGCGTTATGTGGTCGGGGCCGTCGCTCCAGTTGCTGGGATTTTGCAAGAACGTGGAAATATTTGCCGCGAAAAAGATTCAAAAGTGCAAAAGTAGCGAAAAGTTCCGCACTGGTGAAGGTCCCGACCTGGTCATCGGGACCGATCAGATGGTAGGCGACGGGCGATCATCTCCTTTCGTCATGTGAGGGCAAGAAAATCTCCTGCGAGCATCTAACACCAACGTGTACTGGCGCCTTTAATCAGCAGTGGCATTCGTGAAATGTGAGCAGCACGTGACTTCTCACCTCTCTTGGAAAACACCTCCACGGGAAGATGAGACAAACCTCCTCTGCTTGACACCGACTCGGCCACACACGGATCGGAACAGAGGTGGAAGCCAACGTACTCGGCCCCCGTTGTGTAGCCTCAGTCGCCCAAATGCAGCGCACGTCCGAGGAAATATCAATGAAATTAAAAAGCTTGGCTTATCGTCTGGCTCATCCGGTCTGAATCAATAACTAATTGCATAGCAAAAAAATCCAAAAAAACAATTCGTTGGGCTTGGAATGGAGAGGTCGGCTTCAGGGCATATCTGATAACTGGTATCTGCTCTGAGAAAACTTCATCAAAACTGGTGATGCCCCCGTTTACCCTTTGACCCGGTGGTCTAACCAGTTGCTCTGCCAGACTTCCGAAGTATAAAGAATTTGTGTTGTCAGATGTGCTGCGAGTCGTTTGAAAATGTCTCTGACCGCTTTAAGACGGCTTGGATCTCGTACAGTCAGAGTCGTAACAATGCGCTCGACGTCGAGGTACGAATTAGTGTGTTCGCGTCAACATCCTGACTGCGGCGATCCCTGCGGAGGGAGGATAAATAAACAGCATTGTTCTTCTAACTGGTGCCGCGCTAAACACAGAAGCCCCTGTCATCGTAAGGAAAACACACAATCAGACCAATTTTAAAACAATGCTGTTTTCAAACGGCACATGTTCTCATCATCACTGCGAGAGCAAATGGTTTGGGGAGGAAGATTAACTAGGGGGTTGAGGGAACACAGGGTTGAGAGAACATAGGGTTGAGGGAACATAGGGTTGAGGGAACATAGGGTTGAGGGAACACAGGGTTGAGAGAACATAGGGTTGAGAGAATATAGGGTTGATAGAACATAGGGTTGAGAGAATATAGGGTTGAGAGAACATAGGGTTGATAGAACATAGGGTTGAGAGAATATAGGGTTGATAGAACATAGGGTTGAGAGAATATAGGGTTGATAGAACATAGGGTTGAGAGAATATAGGGTTGAGGGAACATAGGGTTGAGAGAATATAGGGTTGATAGAACATAGGGTTGAGAGAATATAGGGTTGAGGGAACATAGGGTTGAGAGAATATAGGGTTGATAGAACATAGGGTTGAGAGAATATAGGGTTGATAGAACATAGGGTTGAGAGAATATAGGGTTGAGGGAACATAGGGTTGAGAGAATATAGGGTTGATAGAACATAGGGTTGAGAGAATATAGGGTTGATAGAACATAGGGTTGAGAGAATATAGGGTTGAGGGAACACAGGATTGAGGGAACTTAGACACGCTCCCCTGCCATGCTAAGCTGCTACGCTCAAGTTATCCTTCCACAGTCATTCTGTGCTCAAACTAACTAAAGGTGTGAATGAAAAACCCAAATGTGTCTCTTATCATCCACGATGCTGAATTATGTACCTAACAGCCACTGATCATCGGCCCTCATCCCCCTGCTGCCATTCCAGTGCAGCTTCCTCTCTCCAGCACAGTCCAGCGTATGATCCTTGTGTGTGTGTGTGTGTGTGTGTGTGTGTGTGTGTGTGTGTGTGTGTGTGTTTGTCGCATCTTTTCATCTCACTCGGTGTTGTGACAGCTGGGTGAAAGGGGGGAAAAAAAGATTCCCGCTGGGCGCCATCATACAACACAGATGTGGGCCCGCGTATTCACATGTTTAGTCTCCCTGAGCACATGCCTTTCACACGGCCTGGCCATTAAGTCTGCAGTGCGACAGTTAGTCAAGGTCAGAGCCCGTCAAAGTCATTACAGATTTACATTAGTCACACTGGCCTGAGCCCCCGCGCGCAAACACACGAGGCGATGATTGGCGCTTCATTGTCGTTTAAATGGATTTTATTGAACGTGTAAGGTGGACGGCAAACGAGTCAAGGGTCAAAAAATCTTTGCGGTCTACGCATTTCAGAGATTTGACACACCACAATCAACATGTCACACATTCCCCCCCCCCCCCTCCAGGCTCCTGACCAGTGCTGCAGCTTGTTGCATAATCAAGCATGCCAGGCGGGTGACATATATTAAGGAGACAGGAACTACAGTACGCGCACCCGTCCATAATCTGTGGGACGACAGGCCGAGGGAGTCCGAGGGGGGGGGGGGGGGGGGGGGGGGGGGACTACTCAATGCACAGCACTTGCAGCATGCAGTCGATAGAGCTGACGTGAGCAAACCTCTGGTCAACAAGAGGAATTGATGCATCAATTTTCTACAGAGAAACAGAGTTCTATATGTAACAAGTTTGTCAAACCCTTTTACAATTATTCAGATGTGTACATGACCTTCATTTCCCATGGAGTAAAGGCTCATGTATGCACTTTAATATGTCTGTTTCAACCGTAGACTGTATATGAAGATTGACGTAGTCACCGGCCTGAAACCTGTGTTCTCTCAAATGACCAGCAGAGGGCGACTCCACCGGAATACCGAAAGACCCAAAATCTTTTTTTTTTTTTACTTCGCCAAAGAGGTTATATTTTCATCCCTGTCCGTTTGTTACGTGATTAGACAAAACTACACAACGGATATCTGTGAAACTTATTATTTTCCTTAACACTGCAAGATAGGGAGTTGTTATGGGTCTTTTTTTGTTAGTTTTTTTTTGCATTTTCATAGATTTCCGAGGGAATAATTTATGGATCTTGATGAAAGCAATCAGGCATATTTAGCGGACTTATATCTATGACTGTGTGTAATTTTGAGATTGTTGGGCCTAGGCGGAGGTATGCGCACTATAAGTGCCATTCTAGTTTGTTATAACACCTCTATGGTTTCGGTTCGGTTATATTTAGCCACAAAAAAAAAAACTTGTTTATTTGCTTATTTTCTCCCGATTAACTTTTTGTAGGAACGTGTGTTTGCAATCCAAGAGTCCTTCGAGCGGTACAAAGAGACCCACTGTAAAAACATAACTGTGCCGTCCACACTGGCTGCATTTGTCTGTAGTTGCCCGCTATTCGTCGACGTTGCTTTTGAAAACGCTGGCGTGAAGATGAAGCACAAAGAGTAACGTGAAAGGCATATTCACATCTGCCTCTGCAGCAAGCCTCCTCCCGACGCAGGATCTTGGAGTCCTCAGTTCAAAGATAGCACCTCAGGAAGCCCTCCACTTAGCGCTGGGCATATTTCAAGCGGTGAGCAGAGAATGGCGCCGCGTAAACATTTCAATGGCGAATTTCCCCTGCGACTTCCTGCCCTCGCTCTTCATTGCCGTTTCACGTAAACATCCACTCGTCCACATGTGAAATTCACTGACGCGTCGGGGAGATATGAAGTCCACGTGTTACTCTCCCGTGTCATTTGATGAGGGAATAAATGTGTCGACACGAAAATGACGCGTGAGATGGATGGGATTTGAACAAATTGTGTTACATCGCACGGCCTTATCCTTTTGTATCGGGCACATGCGAGTGTGCACACTGACCCTGTGTGTGACTCTGAGGCATCCACAGGCGAAAGCGAGTGTGTGACTCCAGCCTGTAATTTGAAGTTGGATTAAACGCGTGTTTATACAATCATAAATTTGCATACATTCTTTTTAAAAAAAATGCACAAACACCAAACACAATATTTCCGTTGCAGACGAGACGCAGGATATTTGCCCCGAACGTCAACATCGGTGTTGTCACATTCTTCGCGGATGCTGCTGGAGGCCAGAAAACAGACGCTCTGTCAACAAACAAAAGTGGGAGATGCAAATATTTCTCAAGTGGATTTAGTTCATCGTGAGAAAAAGGCAAATAAACACAAATATTTATTCTAATCTTGTCCATTAGCTGAGATCCAGATTTAGCCCTAAAATGAATCATCCCCCCACAGTGGCCTCTGTTCACTATAGTGAGTCCTACCTAAAAAAAAAGATAACATTGTGCAGCTACATCCTGCATGTGCAGCGATAAAAAGATTAGGGGGGGGGGGGGGACAAAAAAACCTGCCACTCTTGATCACACCTTTTTTTTCTGCGCGTATGAATAGATCCAGAAAACACTGAACCTGACAACGTCTGTTCTCCTTCTTCTCCGCTGCGACGTTGCGTGCGACGACTGTTCCAAACTGCAGCTCTGCCTTTAATGAGCTCACGGGGATTATCCCCGTCAACCGCAGGGTCAGTCCACTGCTGAACCAACATCTCATGGGTCATTTCGAACGGTTGTGACACATCAGCGTCACGCACACACACACATGCTCATTGTCTTCGTTTATATGTTATCGATCGAATCGTCCCCGTTGCGGCGAGGCTGGTTTCGATGGTGGCGACTCGGCATTTTGTGTGTTTATGAATCCATAGTCCGCAGGATGCTTATTCATTTCGATCACATTATTGGGCTAAAGCGGAGATGATGATTTTTCTATTTTTTAATTCTATTTCATAAGCTCAGGACAGCAGCGTTGCTCGTGGGCCCGCTCGTC